>NW_027530354.1:1189723-1208741 GCF_008692635.1 Crocuta crocuta | reverse complement strand
TTTTTTTTTTTTTTTTTTTTTTAAGTGTTTATGGCACAATAGAACTCACTGCTTCTCATCTGAACAGATTAAGATCCTATAATACTCAATACAAAACACATAGTATCGGGGCACTTGGGTGGCTCAGTTGGTTGAGCATCTAACTCTTCAGTTCAGTTCAGGTCATGATCTCATGTTCCCAAGTCTGAGCCCCTTGTCAGGCTTTGCACTGACACTGTGGAGCCTGCTTGATATTCTCTGTCTTCCTCTCTCTCTGCTCCTCCCCTCCACTCATGCACATGTGCTTTCCCCCACCATCCCACATCTCTCTCTCTCTCTCTCTCTCAAAAATAAATAAACATTTAAAATACACACACACACACACACAGTATCTCCTAAAAGTTTTGTGAAAAGCTGAGCCATTCTTTCCATCTATGCTAGTGAGGCTATATTTTATGGTGACAGATGTGAATGGCTAAGGATACACCTAGCATGAGTCCTTTTCTGCTTGGCCAACATGTGTAAAATCTGCTACAAAATCTTAGGTTTAAACCTTTCTCCTCAGATGCCCAAAATAATACTCTATTTTGAAATTAGATTTTCAAACTCTTGATCAAAATGCAACCTGTCCCATTTTATAGATGCTAGAGGTAGAAAATGGATTTATCTCTTTGCCTTTTGTGAGCATCTGAACACATCTCCATGGCGGTGGTCTGCCCAGCCTTCTTTGTTTTGAATGGCAGCAAGTCTGCTTTACCTACAACTGTGTAACAATTTCAACAAAATCACCTTCATTTGAGTTGTCACAACTATACCCACTTCCCTCAAGCAAATTAGACCATTTAATGAAGCTGACAGCCTTCACTGTTCTCTCATGCCTGGTATGGAATAAACGAACATACTGGTTGATGGAAACTGACTTTTTGTTTCTTTCCAATTTCTCTCCCAAATCTCCTAAATCAGTATTCAAAGCCATGTCTCAATATTTGATCCTTATGCAGACCAAACACTTCAGAGGAGCCCTCCAAGACATCCTATGGTGCTCTCCAGACCCATTAACTTATATTACCTCTGGTTTTAAACAATCAGATGCTCCCTGATTATGGATGAAGGAAACTCTCAGTAGGAGTCATGACAATCTCCTGCACAGCCAGACAAGAGAAGCACTGCAGAGACACCTACGTGGGACTGTGCTGCTCTTAACAGAAAAGTCACATATGCCCAGGAGGCATTATGCATTTTACAGATTATTGCAAAGGGGATATTTGAAAACTTAAATATAAGGGAATGAGCAAAGAGAGCCACAGAAATAGCAAGTCTTCTCAGAAATGAATATTAATTAAAAAAATTGAAGTCCTAGTCCTGAATTGTCTGATAGCTCTCAACCCTTAAGTCAGAGCCAATCCTGAGTGACAAGCAAAGAATTTCCCACAAGACAATTAGGTGACAAGCAAGCATATTGTCAAATGGGTCATGTAACTTCTGAGGCAGCCTTTACTGTGTTTGTGGCCGTTATGTTCCAATGTGAGACAGGACATATTTAAGGCATTCACGTTATTTTCTGTAAATACAGTAGTTCCCCTCTTATTCATGGGGGACACTTCTAAGACCTCCAGTGGACACCTGAAAGCAAAAATAGTCCTGAACCCGATATATACTATGTTTCTTCCCATACATCCTTAGTTACGATGAAGTTTAATTTATAAATTGGACACAGCAAGAGATTAACAGCAACCAACAATAAAATAGAATAATCATGATAATAAGCTGTAACAAAAGATATATGACTGTGGTCTCTATCTCTCAAAATATCTTACTGTGTCATACTCATCCTTCTTGTCATGATGTGAGATGACAAAATGCCCACACGATGAGAGGAAACGAAGTGAATGACGTAGGCACTGTGCGGTAGTGTTAGGCTACTTCTACTAACCTCAGAAGACCGAGGCAGACTTTAGGTAGCTGAAACCTTAGAAAACAAAAACAAAACCATGGCCAAGTAAGGACCACTACGGTACTAGTATTACAACCATTGATTAAGCTGACTAATACTTTACCTTTTTGCTGGAGATGAATATATAGAAACAGTTCTTCCACTAGAACATTAGCCAAGAAGCTTGGGCTCATCTGAGAGACAGAATCAGGGCCAGCTCCTGTGTGGGTACAAGTGGCACTTGGAGACCAGATGCTCTTTTGTTCTCCTCTGTACTTTGCCAGTCTTTTAAAAATTGCATTTTAAGGAAAACACAGTATATAGGTTTCTATCTGATTTACACTTAAATGTTAATAATATTTTGTAAGAGTTAGTTGATATCCAAAATAGTTTTTTAATTAATGTTTTAGAATAAGGGACTTGAATGTGGTCCATTATAAATTATTCTGAGCACCATCGCCCACTCTTCTCTCTGTAACGTACAGGGCTTGAGTCACTTTAAAAACATCTTCATAACCCTAATTTTACTTTTTAATATATTAATCAGGTGTCAAAGTTTTAAAAATCTAGATAACGAGGGGGAAGATGGTGGAGGAGGAGGATCCCAAGGTCACCTTGTCCTACAAATACACCTAGATAACACCCACATCAGTGTAAATAACCCAGAGAAGGACCTGAAAATTGGCAGAACAGACTTTCCACAGCTCAACACAGAGAAGAGGCCATATCAAAAACCACAGGAAGAATGGACAAGTGGTCTGGAACCACGCTGACCTCAAGATTGTTTAGGAGAGAGAAGGTCATCGCAAGCACAGAGATGGGAGAAGAGCAGATACATAGGCACCCAAGGCACCGGGGACCTGTAGTAGGAAGACAAATCCCCACAACACTTAGATTTGAAAACCAGAGGGGCTTAACACTGTGAATTTTATAATCAGTGGGATTGAATTTCTAGAACTTTAAAATCATTTGCCATTTGCAACAATATCTAGAAGGTACTAAGTGAAATGTCAGTCAGAGAAAGACAAATAGCATGATTTCACTCCTATGTGGAATTTAAGAAGAAAAACAAAGGTTAAAAAGGACAGACTCTCAGAGAACAAATTGGTGGTTGTCACAGGGGAAGTGGGTGGGGGAATGGATGAAACAGTTGATGGGGGTGTATACTTATTGTGATGAGCACTGAATAATGCGTAGAATAGTTGAATCAATATATTGTACACGTGAAACTAATATAACACTGTATGTTAATCATACTAGAATTTAAAAAGTTCTAGATAACTATAATTCAATTTGTTTAGCCTTTCTTTAAGTTTTTTAAATGTCCAACCAAAATGGACTGAATTTAGACCTTTATTTTATTTTATTTTTATTTTTATTTTAAGAGAGAGAGAGACAGAGAACATGCAAGCAGGAAAGGGGCAGAGGGAGAGGGGTACAGGGAGAGGGAGAGACAATCCTAAGCAGGCTCCATGCTCAGTGCAGGGCCCATTCTGGGGCTTGATCCTAGGACCATGAGATCATGACCTGAGCCAAAATCAAGGAGTCAGGTGCTTAACCAAGTGAGCCACCCAGGTGCCCCTAGGCTATCATTTTAGAAGGCAGATACCAACCATAATGTGGAAAAACAACATTTAATTTTAAAAGTATGTTTTCTGGTTTCAAGTTTTGAGTTGACACCTAAACCTTACATTAGTGCTATAGCCAGTTACTTAATCTTCGCTTGCAATTGCTATGCAAGATGATGGCTGAGAATAATGCTTAATGGTTTTAATTTATTGTTATATCACTGAAAGCCATCTTTATTTCATGAAAGATTGGACATGTTGCCACTTAAGAAGCAGAGGACTCAACAATCATTCATCAGTTAAAGACCTTCTATCCACTCAGCTTCTTAGCTACTGGAGTTCCTAGCTGTTTCACTTTTCCTGGAGCCTGCAGAAAATGCCATTAGTAGTTTTCATCTCATAACTCACAACAACGTAGCAGTTTAGGACAGGTCTTTATTTATGCATGGATAACTTCAGCGTCATTAGTTACATCCATGTTTCCCCTGGGAATCCTATGTGGGAATTCAAATGGCTAAATCCTTCTAGTGTTTTAGGTTGCTATTCTCTGAAGAAACAATATGCTGAATATAGTAACATTTACAGTCACATAAAGATGATTATGCAAGTCATAAGTAGGATGGTAGCTCCATGCAAATTTCGAAAACAATAAATAAAACATATACAAAAGTGAAATTGAAAAGAAAGTTTGTTCAGACACTAGACAGAAATAAAACAGATTCTTTTCCAGCAAGGATTCTCACCTGGCACTCTTTATTCAAATGCCCAATTTCAAACTTTCCGGTGTTGAGAGAATTAAGTTTGAACCTCTGGAGGTGGGTCCCTGGCCTCATTATTTTTTCAAAGCATTTCAGGTGATTTTTGTGTGAAGGCAGATTTGAAAATCACTGGTTTACAGGAGTGGAAATTAGAAACTAAGCAGAGGCTGCAGTCTGTTTATAGACAACATGAGCCACAGCACGATTCAGGGCAAGGCTCTTACCACAGTCTCAGAAACCTGGGTGAAAACATATCAAAATTCGTTTTACTACCTACAGTACTAAATGCTAAGACTTTTCCTTGAAGTAGATAACTTGAATAATAGTTTCTCCATGTGTTTATAGGCCTGATTGTATCTTAGGCTTGACAAAGCTACTATTTATTTCACATACAGTGGTTGAGTTCCATGCATTCTGCTAGGCACAAAATGACCTGGAGTAGAGAAAGCCTAGACAGAGGCACATAAACCAGGGGTACCAACCATCATACTTTACAGAACACACTGGCAATAATAACCACATGGAACTTTTTCCTGTCGAATTAACCTTTACTATGGTAACATTGCTACCACTCACTATGGTTACAATGCCAACTTCTGTGATTTATATATATATATTAGCACTGATGTAATTTTTAAAAGACAGCCAGAAATCCACTCCCAGGAGGAAAAGCCTCTGTTTAAAAGCTCTAAGTGTAGTAACGACATCATAAGAAACTTCACTTAACCAGTCACACAAGTAAACATCTTGGAGTAGTCAGAGATGAAGCTAACTACAGCAGGGTCAAGCAGGGAAAATAAAATAAATGAGGCCCTTTTGCTCTTTAGGGTGGAGCATTGAGTTCTGTCTTCTGGACTGTTTGTTGGTTTGACTCAGGAGTGGTTTAGTTTACCAGAAAGTTGTTCTCTGGCTGTTAGAATTGTTGCAAAGGTTTTTGCTTTTCAGAGTTCATAGTAAAAAGAGCAAAATCTCACTGTTGGAGTTGGGGGATAAGGGGAGGAAAGTCTTATCCAAAGAGGTGCTACTTGAGCTGAGCTTTAATCGAAGAATAGCAATCAGTTGGGTAAAAAAGAATGTGTGGTTGTGGAGGGAGGAGCATATTTAAGGCTAAGGGAGTGGTATACATGAAGGCTCCAAGGCATAAACTAGCACAGTTGTTTGGTAATTTCCAAGTCGTTCAATATGACTGCAGCTTGGGAGGTACCGAGGGAGGGCTGGGGGTTAAAGCCAGCAAGGCAGGCTCTGGGTGCACTAAAAAGGCATTTGTAATTTATACAAACTCTGTATAATCCTTTATGGTATCTTTGCTAATAGGGAAACACTGAAAAATTTGTTTCTTTAAAAGTTGATTTATTTGGAGAAAGCAAGAGAGAGAGAAAGAGAGAGGCAGCAGGAAAGGGGCAGAGAGAGAGGAAAGAGAATCTGAAGCAGGCTCCCTGCTGTCAGTGCAGAGCCCGACTCAGCGCTGTAATTCACCAACTGTGAGAACATGACCTGAGCCAAAATCAAGAGTTGGATGCTCAACCAACTAAGCCACCCAGGGGCTCTAAGATTTTTCCATTTTAGATGTAAAGAACTGCTTTGGGAGCCTTAGGAAGGAAGGACTAATTGTGGGGAGGGGGAGATATGGAAAGGTGGACACAGCGAAGACCAGCTGGAGGCTACCGGAGTGAGAAGACAGAAGACCTGGAACTCAGAATGACAAAAATCTCCTTATGGCACCTCTGTCAGGGAAGCTGGAGGAGAAGGTGGAGCGCAATGGTTTCTTGATTAATGCCTAGGTTTCTGGATTAAAACGTTGGTAAAATAATGAGCCCTTTTTACAGAAATAGGATATAGAGGAGAATTAGGTCTGTGGAGGGGAAATGAGTGCAATATTAGATGTAGTTTTTAGTTAGTCTGAGAAATAGGAAGGACGTTTTCTCTAAAATCTTAAAACAAAAATTTTGAAAACCTAAGTTTAAGACTATTGTACGAAAACAGCTGACTTATTTTCATCAAAAATGTCCAGGTCATGAGAGACAAGGAAAGACTGAGAAAGGCTTCTAGATTAAAACAGACTGAGGAGACCTGACCACTAAATGCACTCAGGTGCCAGACTTCAGTCCCTTCCCTACAAAGGACATTATTGAGACATTTGGAGAAAACCTGAATACAGTCTGTTGATTAGCAACTAGTGTTGTATCAATACAATACTAATATATTAATTTTCTGATATTGATAATTATATTGCTAGGTAAGAAATGTCCTTTAAGTATTAAGGGCAAAATGATATAGTATGTGCAAGTTACTCTCAAATGGTTAAAAAAAAAATGGCACATTCACATAGAAAGACTGAATTACAAAGAGAGTGTGATAAAATGTTAAGTTTTGAGAATCTGAACAAAGGAATTCCTTGTACTATTCTGGCATTCTTTTGAAAATCGGAAATTATGTCAAAATAAAAAGGATTTCATAAAAGTTCTTTTAAAATACTTAAATTTTTAGAAAAGCATAAAGAATAACAATGTTCCCTGCAACGAGAATAAACAACAGCTAATGCTGTCTAATGTACTTCCAGTCACTTTTTTTTTTTAAATGTTTTATTTATTTCCAGGAGAGAGAGAGACAGCGTGAGCAGGGGAGGGTCAGAGAGAGAGGGAGTCACAGACTGAAACAGGCTCCAGGCTCTGAGCTGGCAGTCAGCACAGAGCCCGACGCGGGGCTCTAACCCACGAACCGCGAGATCATGACCTAAGCGAAAGTCGGACACTTAACCGACTAAGCCACCCAGGCGCCCCATTTTCAGTCACTTTTTAAGCAAACTATTACTTCATAACATTTTATGTAGAAACAAAATTATTGTGTGTGCGGGTAATATAGAAAAGGCGGAGAACGGCAAAAGTTGTAGACTATAAAATAGGTTTAATCATTCCTTAAATTAAGAAACAATCAACCCCAGAATAAAGATTACATTTGATGTTTCCTTAGAGATGATAAAACCTGCAGTAAAGCTTGGAAAGTAATTTAGTTATTCTGCAAAAGGTCTAAGGGGTTAAACTTTTATTTTCCTTTCTATGGAAACGCAAAAACATCACTTTTTCCCATCTATCAGAAAACAAAAAGGAAGCACTTTATTTGTTGTCTTAATTTGGTTGGAATCAACAGAGAAAAACCACTTCAAAGGTGCCATTTAACTGAAACTATAGAATAATGAAAGATTGACTATTCAAAAGAAACCTTTCAACAGTCCTTTAAAAAAAAAAAAACAGATTGGTAAATATCGACAGAACAAATGCTAAAACCAGAGATAGAAGTTATATCCTAGGTTCCCAACCAAGATTGCTACCTTGTTTCCTAGGAGGGGTCAGAGTCACTGCCTGGTGCTCATTTGTTTCTAGGTGGATGTCAGGAGACTTGTTCTGAAAGGAAATGAGATGGACACACGACGCTCCCCTAGCCATTCAGGATGTCTCCTCTCCTTCAGGTATCTTTTATCCAGATACTCACTGGGAAGTACTTTAATCTTGCTTTCCTAGGTAAGCAGAAGAAAGGCCAAAAGAAACACAGGAATCTGAGACCAGTCTGCAAACCAAAACAGCATAGAACATAGAACAAGAACAAATGGAATAAATCATGTGGCCCTGGGTAAAGGAGTGACTGTCTGCAAGGGTCTACCCTCTGGGTTCTAACCCAGAGCTCAGGGCGTGGCTGCTCTGGGAGGAGAAAGGAAAAAGGGGTCGTGGGCATTGAAGGTGCTGACTCACCCACGTACATATCTGCTTCGGTTTTCTCTTTCTGATTCTGTTTATTCTCCCTATGCTCTCTCGCTTTCCATTATTTTCATTTCCCCTTTTATTTTATGTTATTTTTTAATGTTTTATTTATTTCTAGGAGAGAGAGAGAGAGAGACAGCATGAGCAGGGGAGGGTCAGAGAGAGAGAGAGAGTGACAGACTCTGAAACAGGCTCCAGGCTCTGAGCTGGCAGTCAGCACAGAGCCCGACGCGGGCCTCGAACCCACGAACCGCGAGATCATGACCTGAGCGAAAGTCGGACGCTTAACCGACTAAGCCACCCGGGAGCCCCTCATTTCCCCTTATTAAACTCTCCCACCAAAACAGGTTAGCTCTCCTTGAAACAGTGCAGCAAACAGGATGCTGGCACGGGCATTTGAGCTTTCTCTAGGAATTTATAAACACTTTCCCACCTTTATCAGATGCCTTCCTTGGTTCCTCCTTTGGTCGGAGAATAAAGCCTAGTTGACATTATCATGACCTTTTCTCCTACCCTCTCTTCAATACGGAAAAAAGAAAAAAATTCCCTTTTTCATTCGGAGTTAAGTCTCCTCACATAGCATGTCTTCAAGTTGTAACTAAGACTTCTCAGCCTAATGAAATTAAATATTTTCTGAGTAATTTATAGGTCTATGCATGGAAAAAAAAATACCATCAACAAGTAATGTACTTTTTGCCTCATTTTATGGAGGAAAACCACAGCTAGTGGGAAAAGAAAGGCATCATAAAGATTTATATGAAAAGAGCAGTGAAAAATCACTTACAGACAAAAAAGAACTTCTAAACTGGTCTCCTAATGGAAAAACTGCCTACTAAAGTGAGCAAACAGGGGCGCCTGGGTGGCTTAGTCGGTTAAGCGTCCGAATTTCCTTAGGTCATGATCTCGCCGTTGGTGGGTTCAAGCCCCGCGTCGGGCTCTGTGCTGACTGCCAGCTCGGAGCCTGGAGCCTGTTTCAGTCTGTGATTCCCTCTCTCTCTGACCCTCACCGGCTCACGCTTCTCTCTCTCTCTCTCCTAGAAATAAATAAAAATATTTAAAAAAAATAAAATAAAGTGAGCAAACATAAAATATCTTGGGGTGCCTGGGTGGCTCAGTCAGTTAAGGGTCCAACTTCAGCTAGGATCATGATCTCAGGGTTTCTGAGTTTGAGCCCTGCATTGGGCTCCATGCTGACAGCTCAGAGCCAGGAGCTTGCTTTGGGTTCTGCGTCTCCCTCTCTCTCTGCCCCTCCCCCACTCAATGCTCTGTCTCTGTCTCTCAAAAATAAATAAAACTTTGAAAAAATAATTAAAAATAAAATCTTTACAGGCTAAATGTATCTGTTTATCCCGCTGCAAAGGCCAGAATACAAAAGATGTTTGGAAGCCAGAGTCTCCAAGTCCTAAAATTTAATTCTGAAATGTTTTATGACATCAATCAAAAATTAAAGAATTACTTAGTAAACTTATGACAAGCTATGTGTATTGGTGCTTTTATAGGGCTATATCTGAGGAGATATTTTCCTAAATATGAACAATATTTATCTCTAGGTGGTGGTATTTTATATGATTTTTTAAAAACTTTCTTTTTTGTGTTAATATATTTTAATATTTTAGAGTATGCATTATTTTTATAATCAAGAAAAATAAAATTATTTCCTTCTCAAGTTAAAAAGCAGTTCATGAACTATTTCAAACACCAATTATTTCTCAGAGTTGAAAGTTATATTATAGAAAGTACACTTTCTTGTTCTACTTTTTAAATTAAGTTTTTACTTTAATTCCAGTATAGTTAACATACAGTGTTATATTGGTTGCAGGTGTATAAAGAAATTCAGCAATTCCAGACATCACCCAGGGCTCATCACGACAAGTGCCCTCCTAAATCCCCATCACCTATTTTACCCATCTCCCTACATAAATGAAATTTAAAAAACAAAATGAACAAAGGAAAAAAAAAAAAAAGACCAAGAAAGTAGACTCTTAACTACAGAAAAACTACACGTTTTTAATGCAAATCCATTTTTGAATAAAGTAACATTGAAATTAATTTTTTATTACTCTCTAATATCTATTTTAAAAATATTGAGCATTTATGACATTCCTAACATTACATACAGCTTTCATTGTGCAAGCAGTGTTGCTAGGGTGTCATCACTTTGTATTGGCATGTATATTATAGATGAAAGTTTCTATACTACAGGTTTTATAACTTCATATTTTCTTATTCCAATTGAACTTTTTATAAAAAAGCACTTTTGATTATCTGATTACTATGAGGTCTAAAGGATTCTTGCTTCCTTTTCATCACAGATCAACCACCAATCCAAAACAGTGAACATACATCCGCAGTGCACACACCAGCAGAATCCAGACTGATCTCAGTGCCCATTGCCTCCCACCTACCATCTGGACCTCCCTGCAGTGAAAGGAGCCTCAGCAGAAAGCAGAAAGGAACACCTCCCTCCCTCCATTAACCGCTCCAACCACTAGAACAGGATCCAGAAAAAGAGGCCCCAAAGTCATGATTTTCCTCCATTTTCAGCAACTTACTGACCCAACGGGAAGTTTAGATCTACTAATCACTTTTCATATATATATATATGTAAATCTGTGAGTAGTTAATGAGAAAAATTATGCTTTCAAATGGAGTGTTTTACCCCTTCTTACCAGGATTAGGGATTCAATTAGATCAATTGGCAGATATATGGCAATATGTATCTCAATCCCTACTCCTCCTTCACTTTAAATATTTTCTGAGCTCTAAGGTTCTCCTCATAAAAACATCTTTTAGCCAATTTAGTGGTATCCCACTGCTTGAAGGCTTCTTCAGAATTTCACCCATCAGTATCCTCCCTGCCTCTCCCTTTCTTCTTCAGTTCTTTATTGTCTGTAGTTTATAAACAAGTTCATCTCTACCCGTAGTAAAAAAAAGCTTAGCACTATTTTCCACTTCAGCTACAGTCCCATCCTCTTCCTTCCTCTATGACTACCCTCACCGTGTACCTCTTCACCACAGGTTAGTTTCTCCTTGCTGTCACTCTGATGAAGCTGCTGTCATGATGGCCAGCAATGGCCTTCAAAGGAAAACCAACATTCAACTTACCACAGCATTTTATTTTCCTCATTTTTTTCTATCCTTCTCCATATTTACTTCCGCCAGGATCATGAACACTGCATTCTCCATGCTTTGTCACATTCCACCAGATATTTTGCTGGTTTCTTGTCTTTTACCTACCCCTAAATATTGGTGTTTTCTAGAGCCTTAACCTATGTTTTCTTCCTCTTCCTGGGCACCTCACCCAAATGATACTTCAGGCCACCCATATATACCTCCATCTTGCTTCTCAGTTCCACATGGAATTTTTAAAAAATTTTTTAATGTTTTATTTATTTCTGAGAGAGAGAGAGAGAGAGAGCAGGGGAGGGTCAGAGAGAGAGGGAGACACAGAATCCAAAGCAGGCTCCAGGCTCTGAGCTAGCTGTCAGCACAGCGCCCAACATGGGGCTCGAACCCAAGAACCGTGAATTGTGACCTGAGCCGAAATGGGACACTTAACCGACTGAGCCACCCAGGCACCCCTCTACATGGAAATTTTAAATTTCCCAGTGGATATTTATTCTTTCCATAAACATTCACTGAGTCTTTACGTTGCATCAAATAAGAAACAAAAATAAGTAGCCTGACTACTGGTGTCTTTTCATCCACTTTCTCCTCTTTGAAGTCTATTGTTTGTTTAAAGGAATAAATTTGATCATGTTAATCCTCAGTGTTAAAAAATTCATGGTCTCCCTAGGGCCCAAATGAGAAATCCAAATACCAATCCTGGCTTGTTGAGTTCTCTTCTATAGACTACCCCTCCAACTTCATCATCTTCTTCTCTCTCACCTTATGCCCCCAAACTTGCCAAGCATCCATACATATGGTGTGCTCTCAACCACATCATCTTTGTGTATATCACTCAGTTTCACCACTGGGCTGGAATACTCTTCCTCCCTCTTTCTTCCTCATCAGCTCAAATTTTTCTTCCTAAGTTAAAGCTTTCTGCTTACCTCTTTTTTCAACCCCCTACAACATTTGTTGAGCTTAACATTTTACTTCATTACCAATCTTAGGGCAACTGGGTCTCACCATTGCCTGTGTCTACCATAATCATGATATACAGCAAGATTCTTCAAATGTATGAATGAGTTAATTATAAACACACCCAACTGGTAAAATCTGAGTGGACAGGAAAATGAGGAAGTCTGTAGCTCAAGTGAATAAACAGGGCTTTCTTTGTGGTGACCATTTTGTAACATATTATAGAATAACTACATTGTACATCTGAAATACAATATTGTATGCAATTATTCAATAAAATTTTAAAACATAAAATAAGTAAGAATAAACAAGGCCTTATTTACATCTGGGTATCTCATGATGCCACACTCATAACAACTATGATTATTATTTGCTATTATATGACTCCCTATTCTCTCCGAACTCAAATATATTTAGCAGGTGAAGTGTGCCTTTGGCACTGGCTCAATCCCTGAAACTTAGAGGAAAACAAGAACCTATAGGCTACTGGAAGTCAGGAAGTTCTTAATTTTTACACTGATAGTCCAGTAGCAAAATAGCAGCCCATTTACTACCTTTTATTTGTCAAAGTCATATCATTTCAGTGGAATGTGGCTATCAGTGGAATCTTATATTAAGAGCAATTATTCCTCTGAGATTGGGGAAACTGATACTCCAATGGTCATAAACTGATTACATAATTGCTAAATGCCAATACATTCACTTTAGAAAATTAATTATAAATTGAGTGTCACCTGAGGGGGAGGGGAGTGAATGAATGAATGAATACAGCAAGTGTTTCACATCTTTAATGTAATTTTTAAAAGAACAGTTATAAAATATTAGAATTATTTCTAATAATTTGCCCATGTTTCCAACAAATGGGTCCAGAACAGACAGTTTTGATTTCAACTACATTCTTAAGGACGATATATAGGAGATGTTATAGAGCACCCGTGCTATGTATTCATCAATGCTTTTTTTTTTTTTTAATGTTTTATTTATTTTTAGGAGAGAGAGAGAGACAGCGTGAGCAGGGGAGGGTCAGAGAGAGAGGGAGTCACAGGCTGAAACAGGCTCCAGGCTCTGAGCTGGCAGTCAGCACAGAGCCCGACGCGGGGCTGGAACCCACGAACCGCGAGATCATGACCTAAGAGAAAGTCGGACGCTTAACCGACTAAGCCACCCAGGCGCCCCCCATCAATGCTTTTTTATGTCCCAGCAGTCAAAAAAGGAAAAAAGTAGATATTGTAAGTTTGGGCCAATTTGATTAATATCAAATTTGGGCAGCATTAAGAACAGATCATTGAACTGACAACTTATGAATACTTAGAATAGAATGTGGTGTCCAACAGACGCCATAAAATAGAAGCTGAGGGAGAGCCCTAGCAACCTGGGAAAACATGGCATCATGCTGTAAGTCCATGTCAGAAAACTGAGCTAAATACCCTCCATGCTGTAAACTGTAAGACTAACATTTTGAAGCTACGCTTAAGAGGTGCTAATGCAGGAAATGCTAAATACTCAACACTACCATTCACCTTTGCAGATGGAGAAAGCAGGTTTAAAGTGCAGGTATGAAGAAAACTTCCTTATGGAAGGATGACAGAAAAATCTCATCCCTCAGTGATGGTGGATGGCTATCAAAGAGTGCTTAAGTGCATATGAAATTTGGGTCTTTTTGACTCCAGCTAGTGGAATCACCTCTCTCTCCCCTATCTATTACCTACTGAATCACTGCTCACTCATCAGCAGAAAGAAGAGGAAAATGACCTCATTTCATAGAGTGAGGGATACCTCTCAATTCAAATAGCTAGAGTCTTGCTGGTAGAATGGCACTTAGATATTATCCATTAGCTTTTCATTGCTGTTGAGAACAATGTGCCTACTTAACCTGAATATGACATAAAAAGCTCAACATTCATTTCTCCTCTTATACACTTTTTCCATACCATTAGGAGAAGGTAAATGGAACAAATAATGCACAATTGTGGCAGTTGAAAATATTTTTTCTAAATAAAACAAGATTTTCCTCCTAAATGGTAGCTGCTTTAAATGTGGGGCAGCTGTGTACTTGTTTTTATTTTCCTTACTGAAAAATCTCTGAGAAATAAATAATTCACAGTTGAATTTATAAGGGCAACGTGGTTGCAGTTGCTTTGGAAACTAGTTCTGTGTATGTCTATGGACTTAAATGCTACAAAGCCATCATTTTTCATGGCAAAAATAATTCTGAGTTTTCCAGAGATTTTTTCCCTTCTCTTTATTGATTGAATTAGAGCTATCTGAGTTGCATAGAAAAGGATCTGATCAAAAGTAGCATCTAGCCTGCACTTTCTAAGTCTAAGAACTCGAGAAAGGATATAGAACTAAGTCTTTATGTTTAGTCAAGGAAGACTGGGGTCAATTCCTGGGTTCCTTTCTGGCATTAGGAATCTGACTCTTATCTCAATTAATGTAGTAGAAGCTGCTTTGTGATTCTCTGAGGAATTCATTTAGGAAAATTCAATTAAATATTTACATGAGTAGATGCTATTAATAGATATTCATGCTCTGTTTAAAATATTTAACAAGCTAAGATGCAATTACCTCTTCTCTGTTCCACCATAATTATACAATTAAAAATGACTACTCTTATTTTTAAGAAAAAATTACAAATAAAATAGATGTCAATATTATGCATTCAGGACATCCTACTCTAGCTACAGAGTATCTATAATTATTTTTGTGCAATTAATTGCACAAACCAAAAATGACAGAATATTGGTATTGGAACAAACTTTGGATGTCGTCTAAAAATAAAGGTGTAGGGACCACAGTTTGATGAGGATAAAATGAATGAAAATGCCATGGTTCTAGAGTTGTGGGCTGTTCAGTCAGATAAAAGGTGTGGAAGGTGCTGCCAAAGGTAAATCACAAAGCTTTCCCAGAAACAAAAGTACACATAATGGAAAATTTAAATTGTCCAGACATCTTCTAAAGCTATATTCTGCTAAAAATCAGTGCATCAGTAAATATTTGCCTTATCCGCTAGGCAGCATCATTTTTTCAGATTTTAGTGAAAGCAATAAAGAAAATTGCTAGTATAAACTTGGTTGTGAAAACTGCAGGCGGTTGATGAAGAGACACTGCACTGATGAAAACCTTAGAACCATGCCATTTTAGAATTTATAACAGCCAAGGTATTATGTACCAGGCATAGGCAATAAGTTCGGCAATCTTTGGAAGAGTAAATAGTCTCACTATACACATATTCCTGAACACTGACAATATCAAATGCTGGTGAAGATGTGAAGCAACAGGAATTCTCATTCTCTGCTGGTAGAAATGCAAAATGGGACAGCCACTTTGGAAGACAGTTTGCTGCTTTCTTACAAAACTAAGTATACCCTTACCAAACCCTCCAGAAATCATGTTCCTTGGTATGTACCCAAATGAACTGAAAACACAAAGTTTATAGCAGCTTTATTTATAATCGCCAAAAGTTGGAAGCAATCAAGATGTCCTTCAGTAGATGAATGGGTAAATACACTGTGGTACATCCAGACATTATTCAGCACAAAAAAAGAAATGAGCCATCAAGCCAAAAAGACACAGAGGAACTTTAAATGCATATTACTAGGTAAAAGAAGCCAATCTGAAAAGGCTACATATTGTATGATTCGAACTATCTGATATTCTGGAAAAGGTGAAACTATGGAAACAGTAAAAAGATAAGCAGTTGCAAAGAATTTGGGGTTGGGGGGTGAACAGACAAGATTTTTCAGGAGGTAAACATATACTATGTATGGTACCATAATGGTGGATACATGTCATTTATACCTGTGTACAGATCCATAGATTATATGACACAAAGACTGAAGCCCATTGTAAACTATGGACTTTGGGTGATTATGATGTGTTAGTATAGGCTCATCAATTGTAACAAACGTACACGTTTTCTGGTGCAGGATGTTGATAATGAGGGAAGCTATGCCATTGTGGCAAGAGAGGATATAGAGAAAATACCTGTACCTCCCACTTGATTCTGCTGAGAATCTAAAACTGCTTTAACAAGTTAAGTATTTTTTAAAAAGCAAATACTCAAAAACTAGCCTAACCCTATTGTCTCCCATGATGGATTGAGGAGAGCAGGAAAAAGTAGGAATAAGATTACAAAAGCATTCCTGAGAAAGGAAAGGAGGCAGAGGTAACTAAAGTGATCAACGTTGTCTCACAGAAAGTTCTGTGGTGAATCTATCCTTTGTTTCTAATTTTAACGCTCTGTAAATATAGTGTAGACATAGCAGAAACCCTTCAGAATGAGTTGAGGATGGGGTATATACTGAAAAGGAGAACTTTCTAGATATACTTAACTACAAACAATTTGAAATAAAAGCAAGACAGTCTCTATGGTCAGGAGATCAGGCTTGGAATCCTGATTTTGATCCTCACTGAGCTGGGGGCCTTGTTACCCAACCATTATGAATCTTTGTTTCCTCATCTATAAAATGACTGTTTCATCCTAAAATTTTCAGTGAGGATTAAATAGAATTGGTAAAATTTAGCACCATGGCTGATACATAATCAGTTCTCTTTTGAAAACATTAGCTTCCATCAGTATTATTACTATCAATAATATAGACACAAATCCCAGGGCTTATAACATGAAAATGGGAGAATTAAATTCTAGTTTCTATCATCTGTGATATCAACTATCACCAACAATTTTGTCTTAACTACACATCTGCACATTTGATAAGCATTACTCCTTTCAATAGTAAAGACTATGATGAACATATTGACTAGGAATAGGCCTCAAAATAGTGTCCTTTCAGGTTGATACCAAATAAGTAATCCACATTCTTTAGGTATGATTTGATAGATTGGGAATTAATCTGGCATATCATATTATCATTAAATTTATATTTAATGAACTATTAAAAATCCAAATGAACTATTACATGTCAAATTAACATTTTCAATGTTGAAATGAAGAGTCAAATAAAGTATTAGACATTCAAATATTCTACATGAAATACAAAGAAGGTGTTCAACAAACATTTGGTGAATAAACAAATGACTTAAAGAACTGGAGGAAGTTTGGAAAAATGGAGATGATCATTAGATGGTGAGATAGGGGTAATATTTGTTTCTCTTGCTGCTGCTATAATAGTATTATTTCTATATTACAAAAAGAACACTATTCAATAACTAAATCCTTGGTACATAATGTTTCCCTGATTTTCCAATATGATGAACCTATCAAAAGAAGGTAGCAATTCTAATTTGTTGTAATTTGTATTTTATGGCTTCTGATGGACACCACATTCTATTCTAAGTACTCATACATTATCCGTTCAATTATCTGTTGAATGCTGCCCAAATTTAAGGATAATCAAATTGCTCCAAATTTATGGTACCTTTTTTCTTTTTTAAAAACTGTTGAGAAAGTATTTGTCTATAAATTTAAACCATAATGCTGAAATAATGGTATGACTAATAAACATACACTACTTAGGAGAACAAAATATGTGGGGTTTGTAATATGTTTTTGTTGCTATTGTTTGTCTTACAAAAGCTGTTAAACCAATTCTGAGTTAGCTTGTGAATTACTAATTTGGTCTCAAGGACTAATGCCATTCACTTACTAATAACCTGTACTAGAGTTAAGCTGGTAAAAAAATGAGAGCCCAATTATGCTTCTTCATCTCTTCGGAGGTGTTTCCAAGGAGCCCTAACTTGTAGATAAAGTCAAAACATTATATTATTCATTCATTCAATAAATACCTATTGTATATTCCTTATCTTCAAAGTCTTATTTAATTAAAGTTATATAAAATTTATTCAGGGGCACCTGAGTGGTTCAGTCAGTGAAAGATCTGACTTTGATTTTGGTTCAGGTCATGATCTCATGGTTTATGAGTTCAAGCCCCACATTGGGCTCTGCACTGACAGCATGAAGCTTACTTAGGATTCTTTCTCTCCCTCTTCTCTGCACCCTCTCCTCTCTATATCTTTATAAAAAAATAAATAAACTTGGGGTGCCTAGGTGGCTTAGTCGGTTAAGCATCCGACTTTCGCTTAGGTCATGATCTCACGGTTCGTGGGTTCGAGCCCCGCGTCGGGCTCTGTGCTGACTGCCAGCTCAGAGCCTGGAGCCTGTTTCAGTCTGTGACTCCCTCTCTCTCTGACCCTCCCCTGCTCACGCTGTCTCTCTCTCTCCTAGAAATAAATAAAACATTAAAAAATAAATAAACTAAAAAAATTAGAATTAAATAAAATATATTTAATAAAATGTATGATGTGATAAAATAAGAGATGAATAAATTCCTAAAATTTGACCTATAGTAGTAAGTTTAAAAAAATACCAGTGCCAGGGCTTCATGGGGAGGTGGCATTTCATAGGCCCTTGAAGAATGATAAGATATGTAAAAGAAGAAGAGATGTAGGGGAGGAGAGGTGCAGGGGAGATATGGAGAGGTACTTAGCTCAAAACTTCAGAAGCAAAGTTAGAGAGAAGTAAAAGTGTCAAGCATTTATGGGGATATAGGGAATATTTCCACTAAGGATGAATGTTACAAAGGATATAATGAAAGACAAACCTAAAGATTAAGGTTTGTATAATATTGTGGGAAGTGGTAAATTCTAGGCTAAAAACTTTGGATTTATTCTATAGGAAATGGGGATTTATTATGGTGTTTACATGGAGAAGTGACATTATTATAGCTGTACTCCAGGGAAATTATTTCAGCAGTGATATTTTCAATAGATTTAAGAGGAAGAGTCTGTGGGGCTCCTGGGTGGCTCAGTTGGTTAGGCGTCCAACTTCATCTCAGGTCATGATCTTGTGGTTTCATGAGTTTGAACCCTGCATCAGGCTCTGTGCTAACAGCTCAGGGTCTGAAGCCTGCTTTGGATTCTGTGTCTCCCTCCCTTTGCCTTTCTCCTGCTCCCTTTCTCTCTCTCACAAAAAAAAAAAAA
>NW_027530354.1:1155716-1189671 GCF_008692635.1 Crocuta crocuta | reverse complement strand
AAAAAAAAAAAAAAAAAAAAAAAAAAAAAAATTAAAAAAATAATTTAAAAAAAAGACGAAGAGTTTGAGATGGATGCTTATTAAGAGTCCAAATGAATAATAAGGAGGGATTGACCTAAATGGTGACATAATATACTGTATTTTATTAATCAATATATCTGAGTATTTAATACCATGATTTGTATGATAAACAAGTCAAAGAAAATGTTTATGCAGGACCTTCTTCATTAAAACCCAAGCAAGATGTCACATCGAAAATTAATTAGGGCAAAGATAAAATTTAAAAATAATTCTACCATTACTGACATTTATGGTACTCAGTTCGTAGTATAAAATAGGAGACCTAAAAATCTCACAGCATTTCAGAAACAAGTAGATGCAAATAAAATGATAATCTAAGGAAAACAGACCTCTACCAAGAAAGTGCAAAGTTGTGGCAGTCACATAGTTATCACTTCAATATCCTCTCTCCTTTTTTTCCTCAGTAATAGAACCTACAAATTTATCAAAGCATGTGACCATGTAGAATAAAGCTTATACTTTCTAGCCTCCCTTGAAGATAACTAAGGTCATGTCATTAATTCTGGCCATTGGAATTTAGCAAAAGTGTCCTGTGTGATTTCTAGGAAATCTCCTTAAAGGGGAAAAATGTGTCCTGTCCCAAATCTTCCTTATTATTAACTGGACGGTGGACCTCATGCCTGGAACTGGGGCAGTCATCTTGAAAAGCCAGGTATTGGGACACCTGGGTGGCTTAGTCGGTTAAGCGTCTAACTTTCGCTTAGGTTATGATCTCGCGGTTCGTGGGTTCGAGCCCCGCATCGGGCTCTGTGCTGACTGCCAGCTCAGAGCCTGGAGCCTGTTTCAGTCTGTGACTCCCTCTCTCTCTGGCCCTCCCCTGCTCATGCTGTCTCTCTCTCTCTCTCTCCTAGAAATAAATAATACATTAAAAAATTTTAAAAAAAAAGAAAAAAAAAAAAAGAAAGAAAAGCCAGGTATTGAGGATAGCAAAGAAATTATTCAATTCTGTCTTGTTTAAACCACAATTTTTTTTTTTTTGGTTTTGCTATCACTTACAACCACACCTAATCTTTAGAATTAATACTGTTCTAGATTTTAAAAGTTTTCATCACACACACAAAAAAATGTTTGGTAACTATGTTTGGTGAAGAATGCTACCCAGACTGATGGTAGTTATTGATATAAACAAATATGGAATTGTCATGTTGTACACTTAAAACATATGTAATATGTCAATTATACCTCAATTTAAAAAAAAAAAAAGACTAGAACTACTAAGGATAAGGGCTGGCATAATGGAAAGAATACCGGGCTGGGAGTCAGGAGAACAGGGGCTTCCCTAATTTACTAACTATTTAAGTCTGGTCAAACTTCTTAACTTTTTGGTGTCACTCATACCCTTATAAAATGGCACTATTGGTCCTTGGGCCTGCTTTAAATTTGAGTATAAACTGTAAGGATTAAATGAAATTATAGCTATTTTAAAAAGGATATAAGTGTTTTACTTTTTTAAAAGAATTAATATTGTTCTAGCACTTTTTATTAAAATGACATCATAAGCAGGGGTGTGGGATACGATTCTAGGGTAAAAGGTGGTATTGAACGGGAATCTGGGTGAAGCAGAAAGAGGGAACAAAGAAAGAAAGGGAGTTTGCTTTATATAAATGTGTAAATCCAAGCCTACATTCTTGATAACATCCTCAGTGTTACAGCTCTATTGCTTTTCTTGCTGCTCAAGCTGCTGTAGGTAGTACAAATCAAAGTACACAATAAAACCTAGATATCCTGATATACCGGTTCTACAAGGTGGCATTGCTGCCTGATGTACCCATGGCTTTGAAGGAGGCTTATTATCCTGGTGGCCTGGTAAATTGGCTTGGGTCTACAAAAAAGGCCTCTCCCTGCTAGAACTGTCATTCAGGACGGTTGGGTGAGAAAGGAACACAAAAATGTAAGAGCAATTAATAAAGAAGTGGATTTTTAAAAATACATTAAACTTTATTTTCATCAGTTTAAGCATTGTATAAATGGGTCTTCTTCACATGAGGTACTCAGGGTATGTTTCTGCATTACTCTAAAACAACCAACCTAGATGATTAAATAAATATTTTTAAATTGAGGAACATGCTCTCCATGGTCTTAACCAAAGTCTAGAAGACTGAAAGGGCTTAGGCCTGATCTGTAAGGGGTTCGTGGACCAGAAAATGAGGTAGGCCCATTGGCATGGGACAGTAACTGGGGCTTTTCTCAGTAGCAAGAAAAGAGTATCAAGAGGCTCAACATAGGGAAAAGGAATCTGTTTCAGCAATGATATGAAACAAAGAGCCAGAGGCAGGGAAATGTCTGGGCAGGAATTCTGCTGTGGGGAGGTCTGTGAATGAGTGAGTAGGATATCCCCATAGGCAAGCTCTGCATAACCTGAGAGTATCTGGAAACAGAAGGGCTGGTTGGCAGGTGGAATGGCAATATGTGGTGGTACTCCAAACAGGGGACTGGAGCTCAGGCTCTAGGAAGAATAGTTGGAGGATGTCAGGGGTGCAACTCAAAAACTGAGCTCAGAGTTGGAAAGAAAGATGGAGGCTTGGTCACAAGGAAGGATACAAAATGCTGCGCAGTGAAGTAAATGGATCCTGAACTACTGAGATATGTTGGGATGAAGGGCCCTTTTATTTCTGGGCTAGAATAAAGTTAACAATGGGAGCCAAATGGCCTCATATCTGGAACCTAGAAGGGTTTCAGGAGAGGTAAACAACTAATAACACTGTTTACTAACAAGAACAAATCAAATGTGCAACCCGGAAACAGCTGTCCATCTAAACATGTAGGCTTGGTTCTTCCCTCGCTTTAAAAGTTGCACTTTAGGGGAGGTACTGTTGCCTTTTTTGGTCATCCTCAGAGTAACCTCTGGTCAGGTTAGTCCCCTGAATCACAGTTCTAATATTAAAATGAGCAATCCCATGTACTCATAAAAACTTCCAGCTGTATTTATACTAAATCTTCTCCCTAGATCAAATCTGCTCAAAGGAATATCAGCTTTATTTCTGTTTTATGCTTCTACCTCTCTTCTCCAGCTTGCTAATCCGTGGTTTCTGACTTCTCCCAAGGTGGAGCTGGCGGGTTTGGGACGATGAGGTAGCAGGAAAGATTTTATTCATCATATACTGTCATAAAGAAACGGAGATGACATTCTCCAGGCTTGGCAAGTGTTTAAAGCTCTAGTTCTGTATTAGGATGCTTTTCAAGGCTCTTTGGAGACAAGCCCATTGCTGGGGAACACTTCTCCAAAGTTCCTGTGCTGTAGAACAAAGCACCACCTCTGGTTGATGGCCTACCTCAGTCCCTGGACATATAGGGTTCACCTCCAGCTACTCTTTCTGAGAGAATATTGTTAGAGAAAAAGTAAAGCTACCCCACCTGCTCTGCTCGCTCTCTCTCTCTCTCTTTTCCTTCATGTGAGGAACCATCACACAGTCTTTGCCCCTAAGAAATTTGAGAAGAATATTTGTTCTTTCAAGCTACGTGCAAAAGAATGAAACGGGCCCACTTTCTTAAACCATACACAAAAATAAACTCAAAATGGATTAAAGACCTAAATATGACAACTGAAACCAAAATCATAAAAATCATAGAAGAGATGCTCAGTAACTTCTTTGACATCAGATATAGTATTTTTCTAAATATGTTACCTGAGGCAAGGGAAATAAAAGCCAAAATAAACTACTGGGACTATATCAAAATAAAACACTTCTGCACAACAACAACAGCAACAACAACAACAAGAAATTCGGGAAGAACAGAACAGACAGCCCTATGCATTGGTTTCTCTCATTTTCACCTTCAGGGCAGCCAGCCAACCATAGACAGCTTCCTACACGTTAATTTGTTTGGCCTGAGATACTGTCCACTATGCCTTCCAAGTAGCAACGGACATGTGCCAAGCTTTTGGTTTGGTTATTTTGATGCCTATTTTCCTGAGAATAATAAAGAGGCAGAGGGTAGAGCACTCAGTTTTCTGACAGCTCTCCTAATAATAAACACTCTTCTACTCTCCATGCCTGCCCTTTTATGCCTTCAACATGGGTGAAGACCTACACAAACCTAGCTTTTGACCATCTTCTTCGCAAGTCCCATAATATTGTACTCTCCTACCTCATTTTAAAACACGGGAGTAGTTTGCACATATTTGTAAGGCCTCAAGTGAAAACTAAGGCTTTCATTAAATATTTTTATTTTAGTATCCAATTATAATCACAAACATGTATGTTCTTGTTAAAATTCAGATTTCATAGAGTTTAGGTATATTTTGTTGAGTTTCTTATTATTGCTTCTGAAATAATCATTTGCTGATCTAACAAGTTCATTATCAGGATTGCTGCTGCCCACTGAATATGATAGCAAAGCACAGAGGTGTTTGCCAAAAGACACATCTCCACCCCTATATTCCAACATACATACAGTCACAGAGGATATTAAACATCAAGGAGCCATCTTTTGCTATGGAATATTTAAATATTCCTATAGTATGTTTTTCTCCACTACTTTGTCATAAGGGGAATTTTTTTAAATTCAATCCTTCTTGATTCATGTATTTCAGTACAAGATCACTTTAACAGTTTCTAATACAGTACATTTTACCTCAGACCAGGAATGGCAGACTTAGACAATTAGACAGTGTTCCAAATTTCTACTGGCTAACTTTCAGGAAATTTGCTTAAACTATTCAGGGTGTGTATGCTATTATCCCACCTTTTTAATGTCATGGTTAACCATTGTGGATTTTTTTCCTATTTAAGTTGGTACATCTGCAAAGGTTCTTGCACAGCATTCCAAGCTAACAATAATGCCCTTAAAGATACTTTGAATGGCTGGAGACAATTTAAGGGATATAACAAGTAGGAAACATTTAGTCTCCTTTTTTTTCCCTCCTATTTTTGGTTTAATGGAAGTATGGCAATGGTTCAGCTCTATTGTAAAACCAGCTTTAAGAAAACCACAGATATTAAAATTTCCAAATAAAGTATTTTTTATATTTGGATAAAAAATTGGGAGGAATTTTAGAAGTTATATCTCTGATTGAGAGCTTGTCTGTCTCCTAATTTTGGTCTTTGGGTATCACTTCATTTCAGACATGAAATGAAAAAGAGACATGTTGATACATTGTTGGAGAGAGAAAGAAAAAGAGAGAGAAAAAAACAAAAGGTTTGTAGCACTACTACCAAATACAAATTGATTATTGACACTAGCAATTAATCACTTTATTCACCAAAATTAATAAAGTCTCTACTCAGTTAATTAAATGATTTCAGTATTTTGTATGTGTTTGGAGGTATTGTCTGTGTGGTGGTAGGAGAGAATAAAAAAGAGTAAATGATAAAGCCTGTGTTTTCAAGGTAATATATATGTGAAAGCAGCATTTTAAAGATGCAAAGCGAAACTGAATAAAGTCCATTTAGTGACTGTCACAGATAAATTGAAGTATGTTTAAAGAAGAACTATCAAAAAATGATAAAATCGAACTATGCTATGTGAGGAGGAAAGAAAGTGGGCATATTAGTTTGCAGAAGACAATCTCAAGGGAAATATGTTAGCTATTTCATGTATTGGAAGGATTGTCATTTGTTGAGAGAATATTCTCATAGCTCCTGGTTTCTTAAAGAACAAAACCCATGTATCTCAGTTGGCATACAAAATCCTGCACAATCTGATTCCAAACTACCTTTCCTACTTTATGTCTTTCTAATCTCAACCACACCAGTTCCACGCAGCTTCTTTCTTACTTCTACATTTTCTATGAATAATTTTCCTACTTAGACTGTCTTACCACTCTTTGCTGCCTCAAAGGACATTTACTCATTCTATAAAGATCATGATGGATTTCTAAAAAACCTCTAACTTCCTATTCTATGCCCATATCCTCATTGAAATGGCCCAAGAATACTAAAACAGAAATACCTTATACAAGATAGAAGATCTAGAAGTATCTGTTAGACATAGTGCAGGTAGGTCTGGGTATAGAAAAGACATCAAAAACAACTTGTTACTGTCCTCCTTTAGGGTAGCTAGTACCACAGGTAGTAAGTAGAGGAGATTCAAGATGTTTCCATTGGAATCAGACCTCTAAGAATCTCTTTTGTTGAGGTCCTAACAATACTCAAAAATAGCTTTGATTATATCCTCAGGGTTCTTAAACTACTATTCCAACTAGAAAGACAGTATTGAGCAAAAACATAATAAATGAGGCCTAAGTTGTGTATAGAGAATACATAAAGCAGAAATCCTCTATTATTATTTTTTAAAATATAATTTATTGTCAAATTGGCTAGGATAGTGTGTACAGTGTGCTCTTCGTTTTGGTGGCAGATTCCCATGATTCATAGCTTACATACAACACCCAGTGCTTATCCCAACAAGTGCCCTCCTCAATGCTCATCACCAATTTTCCCTTCTCCCTCACCTTCCAATAAACCCTCAGTTTGTTCTCTGAATTTAAGAGTCTCTTGTGGTTTGCCTCCCTCCTGCTCTGTAACTAGTTTTTCCCCCTTCCCTTCCCCCGTATTCTGTCACGTTTCTCAAGTTCCAAATATGAGTGAAAACATATATCATCTTTCTCTGACTGCCTTATTTCACTTAGCATAATACCTTCCACTTCCATCCATGTTGCTGCAAATGGCATGATTTCTCTTTCTCCATGCCAAGTACTATTCCATTATATATATAAACCACATTTTCTTTATCCATTTATCAGCTGATGGACATTTGGGCTCTTTCCATAATTTGGTTATTGTTGAGAGTGCTGCTATAAGCATTGGGGTACATGTGCCCCTATGCATCACCATTCCTGTATCCCTTGGGTAAATTCCTAGCAGTGTTATTACTGGGTGATAGGGTACTTCTATTTTTAATTTTTTTAGGAACTTCCACACTGTTTTTCAGAGAGGCTGCACCAGTTTGCATTCCCACCAACAGTGCAAGAGGGTTCCCATTTCTCCACACCCTTGCCAGCATCTATGGTCTCCTGATTTGTTCATTTTAGCCACTCTGACCTGCGTGAGGCAGTATCTCAGTGTGGTTTTGATTTGTATTTCCCTAATGATGAGTGACGTTAAGCATCTTTTCTTGTGTCTGTTGACCATCTGGATGTCTTCTCTGGATAAGTGTCTGTTCATGTCTTCTGCCCATTTCTTCACTGGGTTATTTGTTTTTCAGGTTTGGAGTTTGGTGAGTTCCTTACAGATTTTGGATACTAGCCCTATGTCCAATACGTTATTTGCAAAGATCTTTTTCCATTCCATCGGTTGCCTTTTAGTTTTGTTGATTGTTTCCTTTTGCAGTGCAGAGCTTTTTATCGTGATGAGGTCCCAATAGTTCATTTTTGCTTTTAACTCCCTTGTGTTTGGAGATGTGTCAAGCAAGAAAGTGCTGCGGCTAAGGTCAAAGAGGTTGTTGCCTGCTTTCTCCTCTAGGGTTTTGATGGTTTCCTGCCTCACATTTAGGTCTTTCATCCATTTTGAGTTAACTTTGTGTATGGTATAAGAAAGTGGTCCAGCTTCATTCTTCTGCATGTTGCTGTCCAGTTCTCCCAGCACTATTTGCAAAAGAGACTGTCTTTTTTACCTTGGATACTCTTTCCTGCTTTGTCAGAGATTAGTTGGCCATACATTTGTGGGTCCAGTTCTGGGTTCTCTATTCTATTCCACTGGTCCATGTGTCTGTTTTTGTGCCAATACCATATTGTCTTGATGATGACAGCTTTGTGGTAGAGGCTAAAGTCTGGGATGGTGATGCCTCCCGTTTTGGTTTTCTTCTTCAATATTACTTTGGCTATTCGGGGTCTTTTGTAGTTCCCTACAAGTTTTAGGATTGTTTGTTCTAGCTTTGAGAAGAATGCTGGTGCAATTTTGATTGGGATTGCACTGAAGGTGTAGATTGCTTTGGGTAGTATTGACATTTTAACAATATTTATTCTTCCAATACATGAACATTTAATGTTTTTCCATTTCTTTGTGACTTCTTCAATTTCCTTCATAAGCTTTCTTTAGTTTTGAGCATACAGATCTTTTACATCTTTGATTAGGCTTATTCCTAGGTATTCTATGATTCTTGGTGCAATTGTGAATGGGATCAGTTTCTTGATTTCTCTTTCTGTTGCTTCATTATTGGTGTATACAAATGCAACAGATTTCTTTATGTTGATTTTGTACCCTGCGACTTTGTTGACTTCTGGTGGAGTCTGTTGGGTTTTCTATGCAGAGTATCATGTCATCTGTGAAAAGTGAAAGTTTGACTTCCCCTTTGCCAATTTCGGTGCCTTTTATTTCATTTTGTTGTTTGATTGCTGTTGCTAGGAATTCCAACACTATGTTAAAAATAGTAGTGACAGTGGACACCCCTGTCATGTTCCTGATCTCAGGGGGAAAGCTCTCAGTTTTTCCCCATTGAGGATGATATTAGATGTAGACCTTTCATAAATGGCTTTTATGATGCTTAAGTATGTTCCTTCTATCCTGATTTTCTCAAGGGTATTTATTAAGAAGGGATGCTGTATTTTGTCAAATGCTTTTTCTGCATCTATTGACAGGATGATATAGTTCTTATATTTTCTTTTGTTAATGTGATGTATCACACTGGTTGATTTGCGAATATTGAACCAGACCTGCAGCCCAGAATGAAACCCACTTGATCATGATAGATAATTCTTTTTATATGCTATTGAATTCAGTTTGCTAGTATCTTGTTGAGGATTTTTGCATCCGTATTCATCAGGGATATTGGCCTGTAGTTCTCTTTTTTTGCTGGGTCTCTGTCAGCTTTGGGAATCAAAGTAATGCTGTCTTCATAGAATGAATCTGCAAGTTTTCCTTCCATTTCTATTTTTTGGAACAACTTGAGAAGGATAGGTATTAACTCTGCTTTAAATGTCTGGTAGAATTCCCCATGGAAGCCATCTAGTCCAGGACTCTTATTTGTTGGGAGATTTTTGAAAACAGATTCAATTTCTTCACTACTTATGAGTCTGTTCAAGTTTTCTCTTTCTTCCTGTTTGAGTTTTGGTAGTGTGTGTTTGTTTAGGAATTTGTCTATTTCTTCCAGGTTGTCCAGTTTGTTGGCATATAATTTTTCATAGTATTCCCTGATAATTGCTTGTATTTCTGAGGGATTGGTTGTAATAAATCCATTTTCATTCATGATTTTATCTATTTTGGCCCTCTCTCTTTTGTTTTTGAGAAGCCCCCCGACTAGAGGTTTATCAATTTTTTTTTTTTTAAAACCAACTCTTGGTTTCATTGATCTGTTCTACAGGTTTTTTTTTTTAATTCTATATTGTTTATTTCTGCCCTGATCTTTATTATTTCTTTTCCTCTGCTGGGTTCGGGGTGTCTTCATTCTGCTTCTAGTCCCTTTAGGTGTGCTGTTAGATTCNGCATCCGTATTCATCAGGGATATTGGCCTGTAGTTCTCTTTTTTTGCTGGGTCTCTGTCAGCTTTGGGAATCAAAGTAATGCTGTCTTCATAGAATGAATCTGCAAGTTTTCCTTCCATTTCTATTTTTTGGAACAACTTGAGAAGGATAGGTATTAACTCTGCTTTAAATGTCTGGTAGAATTCCCCATGGAAGCCATCTAGTCCAGGACTCTTATTTGTTGGGAGATTTTTGAAAACAGATTCAATTTCTTCACTACTTATGAGTCTGTTCAAGTTTTCTCTTTCTTCCTGTTTGAGTTTTGGTAGTGTGTGTTTGTTTAGGAATTTGTCTATTTCTTCCAGGTTGTCCAGTTTGTTGGCATATAATTTTTCATAGTATTCCCTGATAATTGCTTGTATTTCTGAGGGATTGGTTGTAATAAATCCATTTTCATTCATGATTTTATCTATTTTGGCCCTCTCTCTTTTGTTTTTGAGAAGCCCCCCGACTAGAGGTTTATCAATTTTTTTTTTTTTAAAACCAACTCTTGGTTTCATTGATCTGTTCTACAGGTTTTTTTTTTTAATTCTATATTGTTTATTTCTGCCCTGATCTTTATTATTTCTTTTCCTCTGCTGGGTTCGGGGTGTCTTCATTCTGCTTCTAGTCCCTTTAGGTGTGCTGTTAGATTCTGTATTTGGAATTTTTCTTGTTTCTTGAGATAGGCCTGGATTGCAATGTATTTTCCTCTTAGGACTGCCTTGATGAATCCCAAAGGGTTTGGATTGTTGTATTTTCATTTTCATTTGTTTCCATATATTTTTTAATTTCTTCCCTAATTGTCTAGTTGACCTATTCGTTCTTTGGTAGGATGTTCTTTAACCTCCACGCTTTTGGAAAATTTCCAGACTTTTTCCTGTCGTTGATTTCAAGTTTCATAGCATTGTGATCTGAAAGTATGTGTAGTATGATTTAAACTCTTTTATAATTACTGAGGACTGTTTTGTGACCCAGTATGTGATCTGTCTTGGAAAGTGTACCATGTGCACTCAAGAAGAAAGTGAATTCCACTGCTTTGGGATGTAGAGTTCTAAATATATCTGTCAAGTCCATCTGGTCCAATGTATCATTCAGGGCCATTGTTTCTTTACTGACCTTCTATTTAGATGATCTGTCCATTGCTGTAAGTGGAGTTTTAAAGTTCCCCGCAATTAGCACATTCTTATCAATAAGATAGCTTATGTTTGTGATTAATTGTGTTATATATTTGAGTGCTACTGAATTCAGTGCATAGATATTTATAATTGTTAGCTCTTCCTGATGGATGGATCCTCTAATTATTATATAATCCCCTTCTTCATCTCTTTTTACAGCCTTTAACTTAAAGTCTAGTTTGTCTGATATATGTATGGCTACTCCAGCTTTCTTTTGACTTCCAGTAGCATGATAGTTCTCCAGCCCCTCACTTTCAATCTAAAAGTGTCCTCAGGTCTAAAATGAGTCTCTTGTAGACGGCAAATAGATGGGCCTTGTTTTTTAATCCATTCTGATACCCTGTTTCTTTTGATTGGAGCATTTAGCCTGTTTACATTCAGTATTATTATTGAAAAATATAGGTTTAGACTCATTGTTAACTGTAGGTTTCATGCTTGTAGTTTTGTCTCCAATACTTTGTGTTCCTTGCAACGTTTTTCTCACAGAGCCCCCCTTAGGAACTCTTGTAGGGCTGGTTTAGTGGTGATTAATTCCTTCAATTTTTGTTTGTTTGGGAAAACCTTTATCTCTTCTTCTATTCTCAGTGACATGCTTTCTGTGTAAAGGATTCTTGGCTGCATATCTTTCCTGTTCATCCCATTGAAGATTTCCTGTCATTCCTTTCTGGTCTGCCAAGTTTCAGTAGATAGGTCTACTACTACCCTTATGTGTCTACCTTTGTATGTTAGGCCCCTTTTATCCCTAGCTGCTTTCAGAATTCTGTCTTTATCCTTGTATTTTGCCATTTTCACTATATCATGCAGAAGATTGATTCAATATATGTCTGAGGGCTGTTCTCTGTGCCTCTTGGATTTCAATGTCTGTTTCCTTTGCCAGATTGGAGAACTTCTCAGCTATGATTTGTTCAAGTACGCTTCGTTCCCTTTCTCTCTCTCTTCCTCTTCTGGGATTCCTATGATATGGATATTGTTCCGTTCGATTGCATCACTTAGTTCTCTAATTCTCCCTTCATACTCCTGGATTTTTTATCTCTTTCTTAGCTTCCTCTTTTTCCATACTTTTATCTTCTAATTCACCTATTTCCCCCTCTCCCTCTTCAATCTGTGCTATGGCTGCCTCCATTTTATTTTGCATCTCATTTATAGCATTTTTAAATTCATTCTGACTAATTTTAAGATCCTTGATCTCTGTAGCAATAGAGTCTCTGCTGTCTTCTATGCTTTTTTCAAACCCAGCAATTAATATTATGACTGTTATTGTAACTTCTTGTTAAGTTATGTTGTTTATATCTTTTGTGATCAATTCTTTAGCTGTCACTTTTTCCTGGAATTTCTTTTGAGGAGAATTCTTCCGTTTCATCATTTGGCTAGTTTTCTGTTCCTTATGAGTTTTAAAAGCTTGAAATGTGCTCTACATCTGCACATTAAAAACACTGCTATATTAAAGGGTGGGGGGTCATATGCTGTCCAGGGCCTGGCCATTCACAAGGTGTTTTTTGGAGAGTGTTACTTGTTCTCTGTTGTTGTGACTTTGGTTATTTTGTCTTCCTACTTGTAGTGATGTTTTGGACACTCCACCAAACAAAAACATGCAAACACATAAGCAAATAAAACAAACAAAAACAAAAAAGCAAAAACCAAAAAACACTCCAAAAGCAGGAAACCAGAAACACTAGCTACAAGTAAACAGAACAAGTAAAAAAATCAGTACAGGCGGTGCTGATGGAAGAGCATATAGAAATGACAGGGGCAGGGAAAAAGTAAAAGTAAACTTTGACCAAGCAGAGAGACTAAAAGGCTTAATCCAGAGAGAGAGAGAAAGGAAAATAAGGAAGGAGGCAAGGAAAAGGAAACGAAGATAAAGTTACCCTGACAGAGAAATTATATGGCTTGATTATTCCAGAGAGAAAGGAAAGTAAAAAAGGAGGTGTAGAACATGTATCAAGAGAATGGGTTAGCTATGTCTGTTTAAGCAAACCAATAACCAGAGTAACCAGCCTAGGGGAGGGAAGAGATAAGGAGAAAAGGGATAATATATCTAAATAACAGGAATTGTCCTAGAATTAATCCAGGCAATGTTGCAGCGCTGGCCTGGAGGAGAGGGCCCTCTGGTTCCTCAGCATCTGTCCCGCACCAGTAAATAGGTAGTTCCCTGGTGGGAAGGGACATAGTTTGGTGTAGGCAGGTCCCACCTCCACTGTGGGCTCTGAGGACTGATCCCTGAGGCCCCACTTTGGTGGTGGTGGAGAGAAAAATGCCCCCCCATCTCTTCTCCATAGACAGGTGGACTCCGTTTGGGCTGCCTTCACTGTGCCACAGGCACAGACTCAGCAGTCTTACTCTATTTGCCAACTCCCTTGCCCCACTACTTGGCTGGGATTTAAACTCCCGCTCCGTGCACCCTGGCACTGGGGAAGCACTTCCCTATACCCCCTAAAATGTGGTCCCGGCTGGTTTTGTCCTGTAGCTGAGCACTTCAGGGGAGGGAACCAATTTCTTCTGTTGCGGACTGCGCCCCTGACCTACCACTGCACCCGGAGGTGGCTCCCCTCCTCCCCAGGTGCATGAACAGGGCACTTGGCCCCAGTCCAAAGAAAGCCCTGCAGTTAGAGATGCGATCCCTCTCCCCACCCCACCACTACACCCCCGGTCTGAGTCTTTTCTCTTGTCCTGATATAGTACTGTGCTTCCCCAGCCGGTCTTTCTCTTCCCTTTGTCTCTCCGCAGAAGGGGATCCCTCCCCTCCGTGCCCACGCAGCCCATTTTATCCCCCCCAGTTCACAGTCAGCCACCTATGGGCTGTTAGGTTGTCCCAGTTTCTCTCTGGTAGACTCAGTCTCTTTTACTCCCAGAGTCTTGGGGTTCAAAGTCCTTTGGCTTCAGACCTTCTTTGTTGGAGAGACATGAGAAATAAGGATCCCCCTACTTCTCTGCCATGTTGGCCCCTCCTCCTTCTCTTGTAGTGTTTTTGACCCATTATAGTCAATATACAAATTTGTTTATAATTTATTATATGACATTGTTTATAATTTCTATATTATATGACATGGGCCATAGAAACATTTTTCTAGATATGTCTCCTAAAGCAAGGGAAACAAAAGCAAAATTAAACTATTGGTACTACATCAGAATAAAAGCTTTCTCACAGTTAAGGAAACTCAACAAAACAAAAAGGCAGCCTACTGAATGGGCGAAAGTATTTCAAATGATATATCTGATAAGGGGTTAATATCCAAAAATAGAAAGAACTTATTCAACTCAACACCAAGAATCCAAATAATCTGATTAAAAAATGGACGGAGGATCTGAATAGATATTTTTCCAAGGAAGACATGCAGATAGTCAACAGATACATGAAAAGATGCTCAATGTCACTATACATCAGGGAACTGCAAATCAAAACCACAATGAGGTATTACCGTACACATGTCAGAATGGCTAAAATCAAAAAGAAAAGAAATAACAAGTGTTGGTGGGAATGTGTGATAAAGGAGCACTTGTGTACTGTTGGTGGCAATGCAGATTGGTATAGCCACTGTGGAAGAGAGTATGGAGGTTCCTCAAAAATTAAAAATAGAATTACCATATGATCCAGTAATTCCACTACTGAGTATTTACCTAAAGAAAATGAAAACAAATTTGAAAAGATATATGTGCCCAGTGTTTATTGCAGCATTATTTACAGTGGCCAAAATATGAAAGCAAGCCAAATGAATGGATAAAGAAGTGAAATATATATTTTTATATATTTAATATATATAAATATATAGTATATATTAGATAAAGTACATAAATGTATGTTATATATAATACATATATATGTATATAATATGGACTATTACACAATCATAAAAAAAAACCCAATGATATCTTGCCATTTGCAGCAACATAGACCTAGAAGATACACTGCTAATGAAATAAGTCAGAGAAAGACAAATACCATATGATTTCAGTCATATTTGGAATGTAAGAAACAGAACAAATGAACAAAGAAAAAAAGAGACAAACCAAAAAACAGACTCTTAAACACAGAGAACAAATTGGTGGTTATAAGAAAGGAAGTGGGTGGAGGATGGGTGAAATAGATACAGGAGATCAAGAGTACATTTATTTTGGTGATACTTATTACATGGCTCAGTGAATGAAGCGTCCAACTCTTGATCTTACCTCAGGTCATGATCTCACAGGTTGGGAGTTCGATTCCTGTGTTGGGCTCTGCACTGACAGAGTGGCTGACTCTCTCCTGTCTCTCTTAAAATAAATAAATATTTTATTAAAAAGAGCACATTTATCTTGGTGAGCACTGAGTGATGTATAGAATTGTTGAATTATTATTTTGTACACCTGAAATTAATATAACACTGTATGTTAATTACACTTCAATAATTTTTTTAATTTTAAAAAATTCATGTCACTTTCCCACATTTTTGACTCATTATAAAGACTCACTATATATTTGTTTAGTTGAGTTATAATCTTACATCTTCTCACAATTGTGCACAAATTGCAATCCTTTCTACTCTAATCAGATCCACTAAGTAAGTGTTTAGAATGCACTTTGTGCATTGCATGAATTATCTTTATCATATAGAGAGATTTATTTTAAATATGTTCAATTTGTAAACTATAAGACATTCTTAGATGTTTCCTTTCTGAAAAGGGTAAAGGAAAGAAAATTGCCTTTTACTGAACATCTGTTAATGTGCTATCCCAGGTAACTTGCATAAATATTATCATAGAGTCATAGCATTGTTCACATGCTGGTAGCTGATGCTAGTATTATCAGCCCCTACTAAAACAAAGAGAACTTGCTTCATCTTATTCATTTCAGTGGATCTTGGATTACAAAAACTAGATTTCCAAATAGTTGCTAGCTATTTTGTTAATGTCATATTTGAGAATCATGGATTTTAGAGAAATATTGAAATAACTATCTATGGCTTGAATTCTGTTTGTACAGTCTCATCAAGTATTATTTGGCAGAGGCTTATATTTCTTGCTACAAGGGCTAACTCAGTACCTCCTAAGGTAGTCGTTCCACCTATGAATTCCTATGGCTCTAAGAAAATTGCTTCTAATATAGAGTAGGAATCTTCTTTTAAAACCCATCTACTGGTTCTGAATTAACTCCCTAGGGTCATGAGAAGCAATCCAGTAATTATTTACTGAGCATATTGGTTTCCTAGGTAGGGTTGCTGTAACAAAGCATCACAAACTGGATTGCTTATAACAACAGATATTAGTTCTCTTCCATTTCTGGAGGCTTGAAGTCCCAAATCAAAGTGTTGGCAGGACCACCCTCTCTCTGAACACTCTAGGAGCAAATCTGTTCTTTTCTCTTAGCTTCTGGTGTTGCCAGAAATTTTTGGCATTTCATAGCTTACAGATGTATCACTTCCTTATTTGCCTCCATCATCATAGAGTATTTCTCTATGACTTTGCGCCTGTGTCTCCTTTTCTTATAAGGACACAACTTCTATTGGATTAGGGCTTATCCTAGTGATATCACTGTAACAGTAACATCTGCAAAGACTCTGTTACTATGTAATATCACTTGCAGTGATACCATGGGTTAGGACTTCTCCTTTTTTTTAGGGGACATAATTCAACTCATAACACCGAGCATCTACTCTGTGCCAGGATTTGAATTAGTAAGTGAAAAACATAAAAGGAAGAAAAAGATGAAGTAAAAAGATGAAATAACTACATTCTGAAGAATCTCAGCCTAGTCAGAAAAAGGTCGATAAAGAATTAGTACATGTTGGAGTGCCTGGGTGGCTCAGTTGGTTGATCATCTGACTTTGGCTCGGGTTTGAGGGTATGAGCCCCACGTCAGGCTCTGTGCTGACAGCTCAGAGCTTGGAGGCTGCTTTGGATTCTGTGTCTCCCTTTTTTTCTGTGCCTCCCCCAATTGTGCTTTGTCTCTCTCTGTCTCTCTGTCTCTCTCAGATAAATAAACATTAAAAAAAATAAAAAAAAAAAGAATTAGCACATGTTTAGGGGCACCTAATTGGCTCAGTCAGAGGGGCATGGACTCTTGATCTCAGGGTCATGAGTTTGAGCCCCATGTTGGTTACTTGAATAAGTAAATAAATAAAACTTAAAAAATTTGTACATGTTTAAAGTGAGTGAGAACAAAAATGCTGGAATAGAAGAAGCAACCCATCCCAATTAGGCAGGTGAAGCAAGGCTTCATGGAGGAGGCCACTTCATGTTTTTTTCCCATTGATTTTCTGCTTGATAATAAAACAAATTTATATTCAGTGTAGATCATTGGAAAATATGAGAGCATAAAAGAAATAAAAATGTTACATTAAACATTCACTCAAGGATAACAATAGTTACTACTTCAATGAACATTTTTCAGTATTTTCTATATGCATGTATAAAAACTTTCATACAAAAATGAAATTGCTATAATATTCTGTAAACAAATATTTTTCTGTTTAATGTGATCTCAAATATTTTTTCATTTCACAAGATATCCTAGCATATTTTTTGAGTTCTATAATAGTTGACTTTCAGTTATTACAACTCATTTAAACTGTTTCTATAATGTACAGAACCATAAGTATATTTGAAAATTTCTTAAACTAATGATGTGGTTTTCATCACATAAGAAAAACTTCCCATGCCCTACGGAAAAGTATCTTTAATTTACATTCTCACCAGCAGAGAACCTACTTCATCTTGTCACCAACATTGTATATTTTAAAATTTGGCCACTTGATGGATGAAAATATATATCTTGATTTAATTTTCATATCTTTGGTTTTTAGTGAAGAAAAATTAATATATGCATCACCATCCCAGACTTTAGCCTCTACCACAAAGCTGTCGTCATCAAGACAATATGGTATTGGCACAAAAACAGACACATAGACCAGTGGAATAGAATAGAGAATCCAGAACTGGACCCACAAATGTATGGCCAACTAATCTCTGACAAAGCAGGAAAGAGTATCCAAGGTAAAAAAGACAGTCTCTTTTGCAAATAGTGCTGGGAGAACTGGACAGCAACATGCAGAAGAATGAAGCTGGACTACTTTCTTATACCATACACAAAGTTAACTCAAAATGGATGAAAGACCTAAATGTGAGGCAGGAAACCATCAAAACCCTAGAGGAGAAAGCAGGCAACAACCTCTTTGACCTTAGCCGCAGCACTTTCTTGCTTGACACATCTCCAAACACAAGGGAGTTAAAAGCAAAAATGAACTATTGGGACCTCATCACGATAAAAAGCTCTGCACTGCAAAAGGAAACAATCAACAAAACTAAAAAGCAACCGATGGAATGGAAAAAGATCTTTGCAAATAACGTATTGGACATAGGGCTAGTATCCAAAATCTGTAAGGAACTCACCAAACTCCAAACCTGAAAAACAAATAACCCAGTGAAGAAATGGGCAGAAGACATGAACAGACACTTATCCAGAGAAGACATCCAGATGGTCAACAGACACAAGAAAAGATGCTTAACGTCACTCATCATTAGGGAAATACAAATCAAAACCACACTGAGATACTGCCTCACGCAGGTCAGAGTGGCTAAAATGAACAAATCAGGAGACTATAGATGCTGGCAAGGGTGTGGAGAAATGGGAACCCTCTTGCACTGTTGGTGGGAATGCAAACTGGTGCAGCCTCTCTGGAAAACAGTGTGGAAGTTCCTAAAAAAATTAAAAATAGAAGTACCCTATGATCCAGAAATAGCACTGCTAGGAATTTACCCAAGGGATACGGGAGTGCTGATGCATAGGGGCACATGTACCCCAATGTTTATAGTAGCACTTTCAAAGACAGCCAAATTATGGAAAAAGCCTAAATGTCCATCAACTGATGAATGGATAAAGAAGATGTGGTTTATCTATACAATGGAATAGTACTTGGCATGGAGAAAGAAAGAAATCATGCCATTTGCAGCAACGTGGATGGAAGTGGAGGGTATTATGCTAAGTGAAATAAGTCAGAGAAAGACAGATACCATATGTTTTCACTCATATGTGGATCTTGAGAAACCTAACAGAAGACCATGGGGAAGAGGAAGGGGAAAAAAATAGTTACAGAGAGGGAGGGAAGTGCAAAACATAAGAGACTCTTAAATACTGAGAACAAACTGAGGGCTGATGAGGTTGGGGAAGAGGGGAAAGTGGGTGATGGGCATTGAGGAGGGCACTTGTTGGGATGAGCACTGGGTGTTGTATAGAAACCAATCTGACAATATATTATATTTTAAAAAAATAAATGAAAAATCAAAAAATGAAAAAAAAATACTACAAGATAGGAATACAAATACAAAGATTTGTAATAACACATTTAAATTATTGGAATAAAAATATTCTTTATTGTTCTTGTTCAAAAGAAAACATTGAATCAAAATATTTAGCTGTAAATGTCTAATGACATAGAGGTTAAAACATCTTTTGAATAGTTAAGATTGCTGTAGCTCCCTTTCAGTGCTTTTTGTGGTCTGTTATTTTCTGAAAATAAACCAAATAAAAACTCATCAGTTTTATACGTATATGTGAATAAACACGTATATCTGTGTATGTATGTATATATCTATAGATTTTTAAAGATTTATAAACAGTTGCAGTTTAGGGTATAGATAAAACATACATCCACATATATATTTTTTCCCATTTAGATCTTTCTCTGTTAGAACTGATTTTTAATAAAATGTTCCTATCTACCAAAATGTTACTGTTTTCTCGCTTCACTGCCCCTTCCAGGTAAAATTTAGAAGCAAACACCATATTATATAATGTTTTTTTAAGCCTGAATTAATAGTAATAGACAATGAAATTATATCTAATCCTCGGCCCAAATAACTCCTGGTAAAGGTTATATATGCGCCCTGTGCAAAGATTAGGTTGTTGTTTCTACATGTTAAGAAACTACAGTCATAGTTATAGTTAGAAAGGAGTACTGTATGATAAATGTTTATTTAAAATATGCCTCCAAACTGGGCTGAAACCCTGAAATATTAGGTCTCCTTCTAAAATGTATTCCTGAATTCACAAATCTTTCAGGCTGTGTCTGTACAGAGTTGCTGACTCAAGTAATTTGTTCAAATAGGCTTCTGTGGTACCTTTCCCTGCTGTTCCAACAAAAATATTTTCAAGAGCAAGCAATTTGCTTGAGAGAACCTTTCTATACCCTGAAAAGTTTATTTCAATAATTCTGCCTTTTAGAGGTAAGTAAGCTGTGAAACCAAAGACACAAAATAGATACTTAAACACCTGTAGAGTTTTTAGTTACATATTATTAATTACTTTTTTGAGAAGCTCCCTTAGTTGAGTCTCCATACTAACCACTCTCAAAAAAAAAGAAGAAAAAAAATCTGACATCCACACAGTAATGAAAATACAGGGGAGGAAAAAAAGATGGTTAAAGCAATATGAGACCTCTATTAGAGTGCGTGAATTCCAGCGTGCACTTATTGCACTGAGATGTTGGGGATACAGCAGGCAGATTCAAATCCTGGTTCCGATATTCATTAGCTACATGCCCTTGGGCAGTTTGCTTTATTTCCAGTAGTCCGTGCAAATTAGGTAAGTAATACCTACATGCTAGCACTGTTGCAAAGTTAAAATTAGATACTACCCATAAGAAGTCTGTCACCTGGGGACACTTAACAAATATTGACATTCTTTCCTTTTTTGCCAAATAATTGGAACAGGAGATATAGGAGGAATCAAAACAGCCTTAGAAATCCTCATCATATGATTCTAGTTTTTTCTTTCTTCAACGTCATATGGGACAATTTATAGAGATGGTTTTAGGGAAGGCAAGGTACCGTCCGTGCCTTTCACTTACTTCATTTTTGGTAGAAATCATGTGACTACAAAATAGCATTTTCAGAGAAAGGGATCTGAACTGAAGGATGAGTGAATGTGGTTGTGCTGAAATATTTCTTACTTCACAACTGTCAAGAGCATGTTCACACACAATCCCACTCACATCATTATATATCTGCAGTAACACATGGGTATTTGAGGTGGAGCCAGGTGTATCGCCGGGCTTGGCATAAGTACATATGGCAAACACTGCTTCAGTGATTTAAACCTCCATGTTTCCCAGTCATCTGATAGGCTCCCCGACAGAATGCTGTGAGTGGATGGTAATGATGCCAGAAGAGCTAAGAAAAATAAAGACAAACTTCAGGGTATTATCATGGTTGGTTTCTCACCAGTGCATGGTGGCCTCCACAAATTTGATGTTCATTCATTTATTCTTTCAACAAATATTAAGTACCGAATTTATGCCTGATGTCATACGGTTACTGACTGAAATACAGCAGTAAACAAAATGGATACTGCTCTAGCCATTAAGAACATGGAGGTCACTCAGTCTAGCGTTGGAAAGGAGATGAATCTATGAGCACTTGTGAAGATTATTAGACTATTAATAAAAAAGAAGACTGGACAGCCCCATGAACACAACTGAAAGATTTACAGACATCACTGGAAGATAACTACAATGTCTGATGGCCATTGTGTTTTCGCATAAAGATGATACATAAATGTGTACCACAACTATCACTTAGAATAAACAGGTAAAATAAACTGAAAGTTAGAACCATTTAAAGATTTTCTGAATATAAAGCATTTTACATAATGAGTCTCATTTGGGTAATTCATAAAAGCCTGATGATTGCCATCTGTTTAGATGGAAATATAACTTCAAGAATCTCTCTGGGAGGATTCTAAGCACATGAGTATCTTTTTAAGTTGGACTTTGAGTGATAAAATATCCAGATATTTTATCATGATCTATCTGATGTCTCTGTTTTCTGGCTTTAGGAATTAAATTGCCAAGCCTATTAGCTGACTTTAAAAGACATGATCTCAGACTCAAAATAATGAAATGTAGCCAGTAAAATTAAGAAAGATAACACAGGGGCGCCTGGGTGGCTCAGTGAGTTAAGCATCTGATTTCAGCTCAGGTCATGGTCTCAAAATTCACGAGTTCGAGCCCTAAGTCGGGTTCTGTGCTGACAGAGTGGAGCCTGGACCCTGCTTTGGATTCTTTGTCTCCCTCTCTTTCTGCCCCTCCTCAGCTCACACTCTCTGCCTCTCTCAAAAATAAATAAACATTTTAAAAATATAAGATAACATAAAGAATGTTAGGTATATTAACAACTAGTAAAGTGTCTTTCTGAGAAGACTAGGGATCAATACATATTGATGGAGTCTTTCTGTGGCTGTAATTCACAGGCTTGCTGCTTTTTGCTAATCACTGACACGGCCTTCATTGGCTTTTGAAAAATTCCAGTCATTTCTTAGAGTGATAAAATGTTTCTTTCTCCTTCCATGTTGCCCAAGAAGAAGAAAATATATATTTGCATAAATGCATTCCTGTGTTGTCAGCATAAACGGAGCATTTTTTCAATCAGAAATAAGCAATTTTCTGTATTATTTCCACAATCAAAGACTCTTCTCTTACTAATATAAGATTTTTATTTCCAAAGTACTGGGAGGGCAGTGGGGGTAGCCAATACGGTCATCTAGAAACTTACTTTATTTCTCTCTGCTCCTTCCACCTCAGTCCCTCACACACCCATTTTGGATCATATATTTTTCATATGTAACTTCTGAGAAAAGTTATAGCATAGTTTCTAAGTCCAGTTTTCAGACTCAGCATGTGAATCCTCTTTGATCCTCGCCTTCACCAAGCTTTACAGATAACAAATATCTTATTTTAAAAATACAGATCATTGGACCTTTGTATTTTCAAAAGTTTCTTTTTTGTCAACTCAGGGCTCCTTTTTTTTTCTTAACAACTTTTTTGTGAACTTTCTAATTTTGACATCTATGTAGAAAACGTATCTATTTTTACCTTCTGTCTGTCTCACATTGTATTATTAGGAAAGAACTTTTTAGTATGAATTTCATGAGATCAAGTGGATGACTAATTCCTGTCACACTGTTGCAGGTAGGTTTCTTAACTCTTCCTTTCCTAACTTCTGAAGATATCCCCTCCCTGTGGTCTGCCGCTCAATACCATCTGCTATGCAGAAAATGTCTAACCGAATTAAATACAGAGTTATTTTTAAAAATAATTACTTTGGGAAGAGGGTTTTCTTGAGTATAGGTAATAATTCTGTTTCTTGATCTAGGTTTTGGTTACATGGATGTGTTTTGTTCACTTTGTGAAAATGATCTAGCTATACACTTATGATTTGTTCACTTATCTTTGATAAAAGGTTTGCTAAAAATATACTGCCTTAAAAAATCATTCTTTGTTCAAGTTCAATTATACTGTGGCCTATTTTTCCATTGAGGTGCTCATTATTCAATTGGTCTACAAGGGTTCTTCTAGTAACACAGGCCAAAATCCTCAGAGTCATTTTGACTCCTTTCTTTCCCAAGCCCATGTCCGATCTGTAGGTAAATACTGCCAACTGTACCATTGAAATAGATCTATAGTCCTACCACTTCTTCCCACCCCACTGCTACCTCGTTAGCCAAGCCAATATCTTTTGTACAGCTTACTATAAATGGTCTCCTTGCTCCCACACTGCCCTCCACCCCACAGATCCTATCCAATGTAAGGTAAGTTGTATCATTCTTCTATATCCAACCCTTCATTAGCTTCATCTTTTGCTCCAAGTAACAGCCAAAACCATTACTGTGGCTCACAGTGGCCTCTACCATTATCCTAAGGTGACTGCTATGATGTCACCTACCATTCACTCCTTCACTCACTCTTCACTCTGCCTCACTCAGTGGCCTCCCTGATGCTTTTCTAACACACTAGACAAGTTCTGGCATCAGGTTCCTTGCTGTCTCAGTACCCTCGGCCTGAAGAGTTCTTCCCTAAATACCTCCACATGTCTTGCTCTCCAAACCTTCTGATCTTAACACAAATGTCACCTTCTCACTGAGACCCTCCCTGATGATCCTATTTAAAATTGCAATTGTCTCCCTCCAATATTTCTAATTCCCTTCCCGTTTTCCTTTTAGACTTACAATCAGTTAATATGCCATATAGATATAGATAGATAGATAGATAGATAGGAGATATTTATAAACAGGGTTGGCAAAAGGTTGTTTTATATCTCTTGTTAACCATGAGATTTACATTCCTTGAAAAAAAATATGATTTTTTAAAATATTTTATTTATTTCTGAGAAAGAGACAGGTAGTGTGAGCAGGGGAGGGTCAGAGAGAGAGGGAGACACAGAATCGGAAGCAGGCTCCAGGCTCTGAGCTAGCTGTCAGCACAGAGCCCGACGCGGGGCCCGAACCCACAAACTGTGAGATCATGACCTGAGCTGAAGTCAGATACTCAACCGACTGAGCCACCCAGGCGCCCCAAAAATATGATTATTTAAAAAAACTGTTAGCAAAAACAAGGCCTCAAAAAATAAGTGATACATTTTAAAAATAATCTAAGTAATGTGTCATGTGTAGATTTGAAACCTGGTAAATAGAAGTTATAGAAGGCATGTACTTCTGAAACAACCTAGATTAATCAACAACAAAATTCCACCCTCAGGCATTCTTTTGAGTTTCCCTCGGTTGTTCACAAAATAGTGCTGAGGCTTTTTGTTCCACTAGGTTTTCATTCCTAGGACAATTGCATTTATTTATAGTTTTGAATCAGCCCTTATTGAAATAAAGATTTTACATCTTTACATATGAATTCTTTCCTATCTCCCAATTACAGGTGGGATTCTCTTGGTGTACCAAGAAGCCAATTTTGTGCATTGTGGCAATGTTTTGATAATATAGAATAAAATATAAAAACATTAGTGTGAATTTTAAATATCAGAGATAAATATTACTTTACAAAACTTCTGTTTCAGGAGTGTGTGTGTGTGTGTGTGTATGTGTGTGTGTGTGTGTGTGTGTTTTATTGGGTCATGATGCTCAGTAAATTTCCAAGTGAGGTTTGCACTTAAAAAATGTTTGGAATACACTGTTGTAGGCAAATCTGCTGCCTCAAGCCACCCAGAAACTTGCACAACTTGTATCCAATGTTAGTTTTAACCTATAAAATATTCCCACATTTGCTTATTTGGGGATGTGAGGTGGTGAGAATTGAACATTTCTAGGAATCAAAAAGTTGTCAGCCATAAAATATATATTATTGCCAGAACAAAGATTTCAATGGAATAATTAAAAAAAAGAGGTTACCCAGCACCACCGAAGCGGTCATTGTCCAAAATGGTTATTACTGATTGAGTTAGTGCTTCCTTTTCTTGGATTACATCTCTCATTATAGATAGGATTAAATAATATATTTTAAAATCCCAAGCGCAATATGATATATTATGCATTCATCTGTTTCAGTTTTTAGAGAGGACTATACAATTCTATAGCATTCGGTATTTGTTTCTGAACTTTGATCCAAATTCATACTTTCTTCTCTTCAGTTTACGATTAACAGGAGTGGTTCAGAAACAAAATATAAACAAAACACCTCAGAGGTCTCTAACATATCATAGTACCTTATCTCCATCCCAAATCCAACCCCTTTACAGCAATATAGAAGCACAATGAGGTTGTTTCATTTGAGGGATCAGCTACCTGTTTTATTTGTCCTATTTTACCTCTATTAAATTATACATAACCAAACAAAATAACACTGACCTAGGCCTATTTAGGACAAATCACATGGAATAGCCATTTTTTGACCATTCTCTCAAAAACAGGAGTTTTAGGGAGTTCAAATGAATAGTTTAGATATATTCAGTTCTGGTGGAACAAAATTGAGAAATTTTGTCCAGGAATTTGAAAGTCTGAATAGTGAAATTCAAATGATCTATTAAGAAGATAATTATAAGGATGCTTTATGACTTCATGAAATTAGCACTTAATAAATTTTTGTTATTATTCATGTTGTTAATACTATAACTACTTATTGAGCACATATGGTATACCCAGACACTTTCTTAGTTGTTCAGGATAGAAAGATGAATAAGACATAACTCCTGAACTTAAGGAACTTGCAGTCTAATGGCTTGTATTCCATTTGAATTTGAATGCTTCCATTAGGCTGCCAACTAATAATTATATTTTAAAAATCTATTTTCCATTTTTATAATTAAGTATAATTTTTTTGTTTGAAAAAATGTAGTAGTCATTACTAAAGAAATATTATAAACATGTGTTAAGTTAGAAAGTAGTCTTCCTGTATTGGTATCATCTACTGTTCAGAATTATGAGATATTTCAATATGACCATATTCTAGACAGTGCTAAGGAATCATTAAGTGGCTATTTTGCAATAAGACCTTCAGATATCTTTTCCTGAGAAAATGCAAATAAGAAAGGAGACAAAGACAACCTAGAGGGCCTGTGCTGTCAAAATACAAATATGGCCAAAGGGTCCTGCAATAAATGTCCCACACATGTAAATATATATCAGATAAACATACATAACAAAGAAAGTCCAAAGACTCCTGTCAGACAAACCTGAAAGAAAGGAGGATTTACTGAATAAATATGATGAACAAAGAAATCCCAAAGGAAAAAACAAACAAAAACTGTTTAGGGGATTTCTAATAAAAGAGAACTGAAAAATTAACTAATGGCATATGTCAGTCTGCCAATTTAAGGCCTGACTCTTCCCATCCTGACATTAAGTAACAAAGGATTAAAAAGCCAAAGCCCCTCAGCAAATTTGGCCAGCAGGACCTTCGATGGAATGTCTCTATTCTCTCAGAGACATCTGGGTCAAAAGCCACCTACTTCTAGCCTTCTCTTGGACAAACAGCGTAGTGGGGACCCACAGTGGTGAGGTACCAAGGGAACACTTAAAAGAGCTTATTCCAGGGGCACCTGGGTGGCTCAGTCAGTTGGGCGTCTGACTCTTAATTTTGGCTCAGGTTATGATCTCCTGGTTGGTGGGCTCAAGCCCTGTGTCCGGCTCTGCACTGATAGAGTACAGCCTACTTGGGATTCTCTCTCTCCCTTTCCTTTTGCCTCTCCCCCACTCACACACACGGGCTCTCATTCTCTCTTAAAACTAAATAAATTAATGAAAAAAAAAGAGCTTGTTCCAGAGCATGCACTGTATAAATCCATCAGTATTCCTTGGCAGCAACAAATAAATCGTCTCTAGTATTAGAGGGAACCATAATGGTGAGAAGTCAAACTATCCGCAATAGTAGTTCAAGCTTTTGGTTTCAGGACATCTCCATATTCTTAAAACAATTATTAAGGACCCCAAATAGCACATTTTATAAGAGTTATAATTATTCATATTACAAATTAAATTGGAGACTAGTTTACATATTATTTGTCAAAAAATGGCAATATATCTGTATCTTGACAAATATTTTTATGAAAAATAACCATTGAGTGACATGCCTCCACAGACGTCTCATGTTTCTAGACAACTTGCTAGGTATATCAGGAAGGCAGTGCTCTGACAGCTCATTATTTAGGTTTTCTCATGGTTTTACAGGCAGCAAGTACCCTTGTGGGGTAAAGAAGGATTTCCCTCCAGAGCAAAAAGCAGGCTTGCCGACTGCCACCTATGAATGGCAGGCTCCCCAATCTCAGTCTGGCTCTCCTGTCTGCAACCCACTGTGTGTACAGGCATCCATCCAGGCCTGTCTGTGCCGCCCCTGAAGAACTGGTACTCACTGGGGGAAACTGATGTAAACACACCTACACTCTGGCTACTGGTTTTGCTGAGAATAATAATGTCTTTTGATTCTGAAACAGGAGTCTCTTGTCTTCTGTCAGCCTCCATTAAACTGTGGTAAGCTAATTTGTTAGCTTGCAAGTAAAGTAAAACCTCAGACCCTTAATAGTTCTTGATAATGACAACCATAAAAGGCAATGGAAACAGCAGTATTAACATTTTTGTAAATTCCTAGTGTCTGGCTTAATAGAAGAAAGGTTTCTCATTGATTCAATCCTTGCAATATGTTGTCTTGCTTAAAATTTATCAAGAAAATCTGGCCTCACACAGATATGCAGCTGGAAAGAGACAATTCTGTTGACCTCCTAAAAGGATCTCAGGATCCCAGTGGTCCTTGAACCACAGAGAACCAATGACCCATGGTTATGCAGCTGACATTACATTAAGATAATTCTACCACAGAATACTCTGTGCTTACATGATTCGCCTCTTCCACAAAATCTTTGCTCCAGAAGATGAAGTTGCAAATATGTTAGAGTTATTATTGCTGTTATTATTTGTTGTTTATTATTTGTTATAAGAACCTTCTGAAAATCCATTTATCCAAACGAATCAGCCACTAAACTTACCCTTATCAGACTAATAGATCATACATCAGTCTCATCAAAGACTGTTTATTCTTCAAGGTTAACTTCAAAACCTGTGTTGCTGGGTCCATCAATCCTTAAGTATTATTTCATAAACTTTGCCTAATCCCAATCAGCCCTCCTACCACATCGAAAGACCTGTCTTATTTTTTTTAATTTTTGTTTTTTAATGTTTTATTTATTTATTTTCTTAAATAGTTTATTGTCAAGTTGGTTTCCATATAACACCCAGTGCTCATCCCCACAAGGGCCCTCCTCCATGCCCATATGAAAGACCTGTCTTAAACAAACTCTCCAACTCCAACAAATACCTGCCTTTGACCTCCTCTTCCTGAGACACTTCTGAAGGACTGTCAATATAGTGACCTCCCTTAATGCAACAGGCAATAACTTTCTCTTCCTTTATAAATAGGTTTGGTAGTTTTTGTAAGATATTGTTAATTGACCATCTATTTCTTATGTAGATCATTGCTACACCAATATATGAGTCTCTGTTCTCAGAAAGTAAGCACCAAATGTACTTAACACAATCTTTTCTTCACATATTATGAAGAGAAAGTTTTGGGGTCCTTCATCACATGGAGAAATGTTGGTATTCAATCTATCATTAAATCACATAAAATTAGAGTTGTCAGATCTAGTAAATAAAATACAGGACACTCAGGTAAATTCCAATTTCAGTAAAACAATGAATAGTTTTTTAGTACAAGTATGTCCTAAATATTGCACTGGGCATCCTGTGTTTTATCTGGCAACTCTACCTAACACATGTGCGGCAGGACTTGTGGCTCTACTTTAACAATACACATCCTCCATCTGCTTATTATTCATGATCCTGAAAGATCTGAATGACTTTACAAAACTGAATTCACTAATTACTTTAGGTTCTTTACTTTAGGTTGGTAGGCAAACTGTAGGAAGTATGGAGAAAACAAAATTCTAAGGTAGTCAAAAAAAATTCTCACTTTGTCAAAGAATCCTGAAACCATTGTTTTGTTTAAATCATTGAGCACTAAATGTTAAGGTTTCAGCTACAACTGCAGGCTAAAAAGCTATCTGTCACCATAGTATAAAAGCTGGACTCACAGTCATGGGCTTGCAGACACTACACATAGTATATAAGAAAATAAGCTGAGAAAGTGGCAAGCACAGGTGATGCCAAAGAGACATTATTATAACAAGTGTCAAAGTTTTTCATTTTTAATAAGCCCTGTATATTTGAAATGGTACAATCCTTAGTCTTAGGAGTTCAGGGCATAAATTGTGTTATTTAATGTTTAACCCCACAGCGATATCCAAAATTTGTTGTTCATTTTTATTTTTTATTTTAGTGAGAGAGAGGGAGCAGGAGAGGGAGAATGAAACTTAAGCAGGCTCCATACTCAACGTGAAGACTGATGCAGGGCTTGATCCCATGACCCTAGGATCATAACCTGAGCTAAAATCAAGAGTCAGACGCTTAACTGACTGAGCCATCCAGGCATCCCTACCCAACATTTGTTAAGAGCATCTAATGTTCAAGGTGAATAACAAAAATAATCTGCTATAGTCCTATAATTTTGCATAACTAAAGCTTTTTAAGAATTAATTTTTTGTGTATTAATAGCATCATGACAGAAAGGAAAATATACCAAACTGAGAGGTGGACCACTTGGACACTTTAGTCTCAGGCATAAAGCTAATTGTTCCTCAATTTTGGGCAGTTTAGTTCCCATGTTAGTTTTCTAGGGTTGCCATAACAAAGTGGCTTAAGCAACAGCAATTTATCTTCTCACAGTTCTGGAAGATACAAGTCCCACATCTAGGTGTCTGCAGAGGTAGTCACCTGAGTCCTTTCTCCTTTGCTTGCAGATGGCTGCATTTGCCCTGTGTCTTCACATCATCTTCCCTCTGTACATGCCTCTTATAGACTGAATGCGCACCCCCAAAATTTGTATGTTGAAATCCTAATCCTCAATGTCATGATTTAGGAGGAGGGGTCCAGGATAGGTGGTTAGGTGATACTGGCATTGCCTTCATGAATGGGGTTACTGCCCTTATAAAAGAGACTCCAGAGAGCCTTTGCCCTTTCCACCATTGAGAACATGGCCAAAAGATAGCTGTTTATGAACCAGGAAGCTGGTCCTTACCAGACACTGAATCTGTTGGCACCCTGATCTTGGGAGTTCCCAGCCTCCAGAACCATGAGAAATAAATTCTGTTGTTTATAAGCACCCATTGTATGATACTTTCTTATAGCAATCCAAACACACTAGGGAAATGCCTACGACCAAACTGCCTCCTATAAGGACACATTTCATATGCAATTGCCTTAATGACCTTATTTTTTTAATGTTTATTTTAATTTTTGAAAGAGAGAGCGTGATCAAGGGAAAGGCAGAGAGAGAGGGGTACAGAGGATCTGAGGCAGGCTCTGTACTGACTCTCACTGACAGTAGTGAGCTCGATGCCAGACTTGAACTCACGAACCACAAGAACATGACCATAAGAACACAAAGTCAGATGCTCAACCAATGGCACTACCCAGGCACTACAATAATGATCTCATTTTAAGTTAATTACCTCTTTAAAGATCATGTCTCCAAATGGGCACCCTCCTACACTGTTGGTGGGAATGTAAACTGGTGCAGCCCCTCTGGAAAACAGTGTGGAGATTCCTCAAAAAATTAACAATAGAACTCCCCTAGGACCCAGCAATAGCATTGCTTGGAATTTACCCAAGGGATACAGGAGTGCTGATGCATAGGACCATATGGACTCCAATGTTCATAGCAGTACTCTCAACAATAGCCAAAATATGCAAAGAGCCTAAGTGCCCATCAACGGACAACTGGATCAAGAAGATGTGGTTTATCTATACAATGGAATACTACATGGCAATGAGAAAGAATGAAATCTGGCCATGTGTAGCAACATGGATGGAACTTGAGGGTGTTATGCTGAGTGAAATAAGTCAGGCAGAGAAGGACAGATACCATATGTTTGCGCGTATAGGAGGATTAGGAGGAATTTAACTGAGGACCATGGGGGAGAAGAAGGGGAAAAATAGTAGGGTAGAGGGAGGGAGGCAAACGATGAGAGACTCTGGAATGCCGAGAACAAACTGAGGGCAGATGGGGTGGGGGAAAGGGGTAGGGGGTTAATGGGCATGGAGGAGGGCACTTGCTGGGATGAGCACTGGGTGTTATATGGAAACCAACTTGACAATAAACTATATATATATAAAGAATAAATAAACATTTAAAACATTTTTTAAAAAAGAAAGAAAAATAAAGATCATGTCTCCAAACATGGTCATTTTCTGAGGTACTGAGTTAGGACATCAATATACGAATTTCAGGGACACAATTCAGACCACAACTGTTCCCCTTTCTGATAAGGATATTGGAATTGATCTTTTCTAAAGTCTCTTCTCACTCTGTGATTCATACCATATTATCTAAATCAGATTACCTGTTATACTTTATGGACTACAAAACTAAAACTAGTGGGTATAAAGCTCAAGAAAACTAATATTCATCAATGGAAGTGTCTGAAATCACGATGCCATTATAATGTTAATGAAGACCACAGATGGTAAATGTTCATTTGAATTTCAAATAGTTGTAGCTTTTTCAAGTGTAGTGAAATGATTCAGCAAAATTTGCATGGTAGAAAAAATGTAAACAATTGTCTTTCTCCTATTCCAGTAGGATCTAGGAGGACATTCTGTAAGTATCTATTGAAACTTCCATGGATTGATACTATCAACAGAAGGCTTTTTTATGAGGCTAAGAAAATTAGTTAATCCTATAATACCATGGTCTATAGTCTGAGGATATAGGAAGAGTTTTGTAGTTTAACCTATTTTTTTTTTTCTGTAGTGATTTTACAGGTAAATTGACAGCATAATATGTTTTCTAAGGATCTTTATTTCCATATTCACCTGGAGAAACTCAAAGGGAAAGGCATCCATAACTTCTTCATGGTAGATTCAAAGGCTCCTGAAACTCTTTAGATGCAGTTTGGTCATGGCCACAGAACCATGAATGCCTTCAGTGAGAAGTGATCTAGATCAGTGCGTAATAAAATTGGTCACATAGAATGATATGAGGAGTACCTTAAAATAAGATTATTCAGGCCTCATTATAATACATTTAGATTCTGTATCTCTAGGATAGAGCCCCCGAGTAAAATTTTTGACAAAGACATTGCCCCGATACACACAGTCCCCACCAAGAAAATTTTTAGTAGCTGATCCACCTACGTTTGGCAATTGTGGACAGAACCCTGGATCTCACAGACCTTGTAATCTACTATAAGACTCCTTCAATCCCTGAAGCATTGAAATGGTTTGGTTTTACTGTCTATGGTTATACTCTCTAACATGTTTAAGACATCTTATTCCAGGGGTTCCTGGGTGGCTCAGTTGGTTAAGCGTCCGACTACAGCTCAGGTCATGATCTCATGGTTTGTGGGTTCGAGCCCCACGTCAGGCTTTGTGCTGACAGCTAGCTCAGAGCCTGGAGCCTGTTTCAGAGTCTGTGTCTCTATCTCTCTCTCTGACCCTCCCCTGCTCATGCTGACTTTCTCTCAGAAATAAATAAAACATTAAAAAATTTTAATTAAAAAAAAATAAAAAAGAAATCCTATTCCTTAATAATCAAGGAAAATTATGTCCCCAATTAAGTGTCCTGTTTACATGAATTTGAAGAGCTAAGATGATCCTCTTGGCTGGACTTTCCTTGGGATTCATTTTCTCCATCTGTACCATTGATTTGTAAGAAAAAATTCTGGAAGATTTTGAAACTTAGTGAACATACTGCCTAGTTCATTAATACAGGTTATCTCTGCCTTTGTCTCGGACTATATTATTTTACAACACAGTAAAGATAGAAGTTAATTGTAGAAAACTGTTAGTAATGTGAATAATTTCTGTCCATAGAAATGCAAATTGTGTCCGGTGGAATGCCATTTATTATTGTCCTGTGAGTACTGACCAGTTTTGCCAGTTTGCACCCATTTGTAAAAATCATCTCAGCATTCCTTATCTGACAATAAGTATTTGAGTTTTCATTTGAGCTTTCATTTCTTCCTAATTACTGAGTTAAACAAAAATTTGACAGATATTAACTTGTATGAGAATCATTACCATAACCACTTTTAAAATTTATCCTTTAACCTGTTCAATTATTAAACAAATATTTACTGACTATATATGAGGTACACATTTGTTAGAATAGTAAACAAAAGAGACACAGCCCTTGTTTTTATAGAACATACAGGTTAATGAAAGGAACAAAGAAGTAAACAGGTTTTTGGTTTTTTTAATGTTTTATTTATTTCTGAGAGAGAGAGACAGCATGAGCAAGGGAGGGTCAGAGGGAGAGGGAGACACAGAATCTGAAGCAGGCTCCAGGCTCTGAGCTGTCAGCACAGAGCCCTACGTGGGGCTCAAACCCACAAACCATGAGATCATGACCTGAGCCGAAGTCGGACGCTTAACCAACTGAGCCACCCAGGTGCCCCGAAGTAAACAGGTTTTAAATGATCAGGCAATTATAGTATAGCGTCTTTGTGGTGGGAACCCTCTGTGTTATAGCTTCCAAGGATCCCAGTATACTGCTAATCCGCTTTTATGTTGTCCTCTCCCTTTGAGTATGGGTTGGATTTATTGACCCATCTGTAAGGAATAGAACCAAACAGAATAGAATAGAGGGGAATAGCATGTAACTTAATTTCCAAGACTGAATTCTAAAAATTATAAACTCTGTGTTAAGGACCCCTTCTGGTTCTCCTGCTTGCTTGCTCTTAGGGAATCAGCTGCCATGCTGTGAGCTGCCCAATGAAGAGTTTCATGTGCCAGAGAACTGAGGTCTCCAACCAACAGCCACATGAATGAGTGTGGAAGTAGGTCTTCCCAAAGACAAGCTTGGAGATGACTGCAGCCCCAGCCAACCCCTTAACTGCAAACCTGTGAAAGACCCTGACCCAGAGATCCCTAAATTCCTTTACTCACAGTAACTGTACCATAATGAATGTTTCTGTTTTAAGCCATCACATTTTAGGATAAATATTTATGAAACAA
>NW_027530354.1:1120181-1155514 GCF_008692635.1 Crocuta crocuta | reverse complement strand
TAAGATGTAATTATATATATGTATATATATATATATTATATACATTCCATGCTAATCATGGAATAGTTCTTTTTAAGAAAGCCCAAAACTTTTTGAATAACTTAACCTTGTTTGAATGCCATGATTTCTCCTTAGATGTTTTCCTATACTGGTCCCTTTTTTCCAGCTTTTCCTTTGATCTTAGAAGTTCCATATGCCATACCCCTTTAAAAAGTAAAATAGATCAGTATGAGAATACAATAAAAGAATAACTGGAACTGGAAATGACTGAGTTTAAATTCTGACTGTTCTTAATTGTAGACTTCAGTAAGTTATTGATCTTTAAACAGGCAAGCTAATGTTTCCCTTTCAGAGGTTTTGTCAATCCTTCAGCGTTAAAATTTGAAGCAATGTGCTGAAGGACTCAGCACACAGTAGGTACTAGATAAATAACAGTCATCATTGTTATTCCCTCTCTTATTTTTTTAAAAGACTGATCCTATGGCATCCTCCAATATATTTTCTCAAAACTCCCTGTGACAAACTGTATGTAATAGCAAAAGACATTCCAGATTCTGCCCACATGTCTATCCCAAGATCTAGAAAATTCCATTTCAGAGGAAATATTGGTTCTTCAATGCTAATGCAGGGGAAAGGTTGTTTGTCTATTGGTATTTGCTAACTATAAGCTAATGCCCAGGAAATTTGTCATAGGCAATCCATAAGGTAGCCCCTTTCCCAATATAAAATTAAATATAAAATAACTGATTAACAACTCAAAACATTTAAATATCATTGAACTAGGGGCACCTGGTTGGCTCAGTTGGAAGAGCATGCAACATCTTGGGGTGGTGAGCTTGAGCCCCATGTTGGGTGTAGAGATTATATGCATACACACACACATACACTAAAAAAAATATTTTAAAAATCTTTTTAAAAAAAGTAAAAAAAAATCTTTGAACAAAGTATAATAACATATATTTGGTTGCCCTGTGAGTGGAAAAACCCAGACAACCAGAGAATAGGAGAAGGAAAATTCTCTCAACAGTATATTTGTTAGTAGTTTTAAATTCTTTATACTAAATATAGATATTATGTAATCAAAGTATTATTAGTTAACTAAAATGTATACAGTCTGAATCATATTAATATCACCCAATTTATCTTTCCCTTTCAGTTTTATGATTCCCAACATTTCTTTTTTCTACTTTAGAAGGGAACACTAATTCTAAACATTTTTTTTGAAAAGTAGTAAAAGTATCAGTTTTACACTCCAAAGAGATGGCTGTCCCCAGCTGCAGTTTTACCTCTAATTTGACTGAGTGTTTCACTCAGCTTTGATTATCTGTGCTTCACCTCTCTTTGGTCTTCTCCTAGAAGAGAGCAAACAGTGAAACTTCCCACCAGCTTTCAAGCAACTATTTCTTATCGGCTATAGCTTCAGGCAGTTAATCCTAGGTCTGCACCCAGGACACATCTGGAAGCCTCCTCATTCAGTCTCTCCAAGACTGACGGATTGCTGGGATGTGAGCTGCCCTGATATTCTGTCCTTGTTCTTGCAACATCATAATAGCTCCTCTTCATTGAAGAGTCAGAGTTAGAAAGGAAGATGGGGAAAAACATGTAACAAAACTTAAAACAGAAAAAGACATTTAGGGGCGCCTGGGTGGCTCAGACAACTTCGGCTCAGGACATGATCTCACAATTCATGGGTTCCAGCCCTGCATTCCAGCTCTGTTGACAGCTCAGAGCCTGAAGCCCACTTTGAATTCTGTGTCTCCCTCTCTGCCCCTCTCCCACTCATACGGTCTCTCAAAAATAAATAAAAATTCTTTTAAAAATTTTAAATAAAAAGCCATTTAAATTATCCTTAAACCCAGATAATAGTAGTAGTTATTTCAATGAGCTTAGGGTTCTTATCTCTGCTGAATGATTAGTGGAAATGCTGTGTCTTCAGAAATACTGAAGCCATCATATCCTAGATTAAGACAAAACAAAACAAAAATTTTCAATTGGTATAAAGCAAAGTACCTCCCAATTAACCAGGACATACCAAAGATTTTCTACCTTTGCTAAAAAAGAACCAAATGAACCCCTGGCCCTGAAACGGATATAGTATTTATACTGCAGGGGTATTTGTTGGTCTGAGAAGATCTGCTTGTAGCTTCAGTGGAGAGAGGTGAGGTCCTGAGAGGGGGGTTAAATGAAAGGGAAGCGATGAAGGTGTGCCAGACTCTCCACCTGCTATGTCTTCACAGAAGAGCCCTCTGCCTTGATGCCCTGATACTGGAAAAGCACACTCACCTCCACACTCCAATAGAGATCTTGTCTTTGCTTCTTCTGTTTCTCACCTTCTCCTACCTCTTGACCTTTCATTTTAAACTCATAGGCTTTATTTTTATTTTTAACCTGGCCTCTTCAAATAGATTTGTTTTTCATTGGTCTCCTAGCTGGATTTCTGCTCTTCACTTTACCTACCAAGCTGTGTGACTTTGGGCAAAGTACATACTCTTTCTGTGCCTTCCTTTCCTTGCTATAAAATGGAAACAGTCATGGTCCTGTCCCTTGACATTACTGAATTAAATGAATTAGAAGAGTCACCTTTCTTAGAATAGTGTCCAATATGATATGAAGGATATATGGGGCAGAGGTTATTTTTATAGAAAGTTTTACTTATTTCCCCCTTATTCTATTTTTAACTTTCAGTTTATTTTATTGCATTTTAATTTTAGCATCATCTTAGTTCTTTTTCTTAATTTTAGGTTTCTCTATAAATTTAAGTCATTATGCTTAATCTTGTCAACTATTAGTATTCTCTAATTGTTCACTTCAATTACTAGTTTAAACCTGTCCTTCCCTTGGGTTTGGTTGACCCTCTTTGTTCTCCCATTTCTTCTTTTTGGTTGAAATGAATGGTTGTAATGATTCTTAACAACCTGTCTTCATTATGGGCAACAAGAAGTGAGTCTAGAGAAGTAGCTACCAAACTTCAGTGTGTCTTAGAATCACCTACAGGGCTTATAAAACAGACTGATCGCATGAGCTGCTAAGTTTTTGATTCAGTGGGGTCTGGTGTGGGGCCTGGGTGATGCTGATGCTGTGAGTTGGTGACCACATTCTGAGAACCACAGGTCTGGAAAAGTCTGAATAGGGAATATAGTCCTTATCATAACTAGGAAAAACCCTTTCTGTGCATCCCAGCCCATTTTTACTATGTGCCCAAATGCTTTATCAGATTTTCCCCAACACATTCTACTCCATGCTCAATATAAACTTTTCCCAGGGCCATTACCATCCCCTCTCCCCTGTATATGGGTCATTAATTGATCAAAAGGTAAGTTATTAAAATATTACACCGAAGAAAAAAAAGTATATATCGCCATTTCCCTGAAGATAAAATATATAGCTCAGGGGCGCCTGGGTGGCTTAGTCGGTTAAGCGTCTGACTTTCGCTTAGGTCATGATCTCGTGGTTCGTGGGTTTGAGCCTCACGTCGGGCTCTGTGCTGACTGCCAGCTCAGAGCCTNAACATTTAAAAAAATAAATATATAGCTCAGAATCCATGGTTTCTACAATATACAATAATTGGGTTTTAGGGAAATCTTGGCAATTCCAGGAAGGAAGAGCAAACCTCACACCCAAGATCCTTGTGAGAAGCTAAGAGTAATGGAGCTCTCAGAGGCCCCACAAGGGTCCAGGAACCTGGAAGTCAGAGTCCTGTCACTGCTTTCAAAATATTCACTTGCAGTATAATTCAGGGAGAAGAAAGACAGAGACAACTAAAAGTCCTGCCATAGCTCACTTCTTCCCTCTCCCCTTTCTCCCAGAATAATGGTTTCCCTCTAGTGGATGCATACAATCCCATAAATGTTTGTATAATTTTATTTTCTGTGTGTCTAACAATATATAGCATTAAGATACGTTATCTATTTACATACTTTGTATCTTTTTTCAAACATACTGATCATGGTCTTTGTCTCCACTCTATATCATTACCCTGTCCCCAACCCCTTCACTCCCCCAAATTCTTAAAGTATAGGGTGGTGGTTGGGCTGAGATTTTCCAGGCTTTTTTCTTTGTTCCTAGAAAGTACAGGATGCTATCCTATGAAAACTAGAGTCCCTCTAAGGGTATTTTACCAAATTTGGATCTAAGCCACACTGATAACTCTAATTACAATTTCCCTTTTTGCCCCAAACTGCCTGTTTTATGTCTTCCACTGGAAGAAAGATTTTCCCATTGAAAGGATTCTTCTCCAATACTAAACAATCTGTCTTCTTCCTACGTTTCATAGCCTGCCAACCTGAACACAGTGCAAAGTTTCAGAAAGTGGGAGGGGACTTAGCATCTCAGATAGAGAGATTTAACCCACTGCCTGACTCCAGCCATCTTACCAGCAACCTTTAATCCAGTGGGTATTAATGGTCAGTCAGAAATTCTGCAGACTCATCCACCATTCTTGACTCAGCTGAGCTCAGCTGGCTGGAGGTGGAGTGTAGTGCTCTACAGGAAATGGCACCCTAGCAACCCATGACCCATGCATGAACTCCACAGCACAACCAATGAGTGGTGGGAGTCCTGGAGCACAATCTGCATTCTCCAAGGATCCTTTCCTGCATTTTGGCTGGTTGGGACCCTAATAGTAAGTTCTACAAAATGTTGGGGGCTTTTAATGTTAATTGCCTGTTACAATTAAGGATTTTTCATTATTAATTTCTCTATATTTGGTCCTTTGGGTCTTTTAATTCTCTAGCCATTACTTTTAAGTTTATTTATTTTCAGAGAGAGACAGCTAGTGAGCAGGGAAGGGGCAGAAAAAGACAGAGAGGATACCAAGCAGGCTCCTGCTGCCAGCATAGGGCCAGATGTGGGGCTCGAACTCATAAATTATGAGATCATGACCTGAACCAAAATCAAGAGCTGGACACTTAACCAACTGAGCCCCTAATTCTCTATTCATTTCTTATGAAGCTACAGATAGATCTATCATCTTGAGCTATATCAGTTTTATGGCTTCCATTGCAAAATTGTCTAATAAATTAGGAAAGAAATCTTTTTCTGTGATTTTAGAACTTGTTTCTTGGCAAGCTGAATATATGTGTCTTCATGTTGAAGCAAGCATATAATTTATCACCTAAACTGGAACATTTTTGAGAGTGACAAATGCTAAACCACTTGGGATGCTAGTACAACAGAACACTGGACAGTCTAGACAAACCAGACATACAATCATTGACACCCTACTGAGTATGCATATTCCCTCCCCCAAAGGAAGCTTCCAGAGGAAACGTTCAGCAAAGAGGTTGTGGTGTCACCCCTGCCAGGACCATCTGCTTATGTTTGAGAGACCAGGAAGCCTTGGGACTGGCTAAGTCACACAAAATATATTTGGACACATGTGGGATCTGTAGTCCAACTGCCTGTGTTCTTCCAGTGGAGAAATCTATGCGAATCCATGCTATAAATAGAAAATTCATTATCTGCACTGTGTGTTTCTGCCTTGGCTCAAAATGTAGGAACTTCCATCAACATTTCCTTTCTCTAAGCAAAGTGTTGGAGACTTGGACAAACACTTCTGGCTTCTCAGAAATGCCAAGGAAAAAAAATCTTCCATTCTTAGCATATTTCAATTACTAGCAACTTCTGCAAAGAGGTGTGACTGAACTGTCTGGGTAGACTGGGGAGAAACCAGTACCCCAGGGAGCTGTATTTCTCTATTGAGCAGGGGTAACAGTAACTGATACTTAGTGAATGTTTGCTATATGCTGGGGAACTTCACATGGTTTTGTATGGCGCATCGGGTCCAGGCCAGCAGCTCGGCAGGGTCAGAAGATGCCACAAAGGATATCAAAGATGTATGAACAATAAAAACAAAACAAAACAAAAAAAATCCCAGCAGAGTGATAATTCTCAACACATGGTTTGCTCTGTATGTGTGCGTTTTAGCTAATTCCATGAACGCCTGGTGGAGCTGATCATCTGTGTATGCCCACACCTGCCCGTGGCTGGCAGGCCCGCAGGATCCCATTCGCGGTCCCAGAGGCCTGCTTCCGCTTGCCCTGCACCAGCTGGAGTAAGTAACTGACATTCAGATGGAACTTTAAAACAAAAGAGCAAACATGAGTCACAACCTCATAGGACAGTTCTGCAACAAATATTTCAGCAGTGTGATTTAGCTCACGCACAGTTAGAAATAGGGGAGTAGTATGAGGGTAACACGGAAGTCGAATCAGTTCACACCCAGGTTTTCCTTAGCCAAAGGAGAGAACCATAGTTGTCAGTAGGAAAGAAAAAGTCCACCTTTTATGGTGGTAGCAGGAGCACTGTTGGTTTTAATTTTTAAAATGTGAAGCAAACATCTACACTCTCAGCGAGGCACCCAGACCCTGCAGTTCTTGGCTCATGGCAGGCTGTTGCTGCCTCAAATGCCCACCTTACAGACAGCAGGGGCTCAGAGGTCTGCTCCTATCCACACTGTCTCTGAGCCATCCAGCACTACTGACTTCTTTTTTTTTTTAATGTTTATTTAATTTTGAGAGACACAGCACAAGCAGGGGAGGGGCAGGGAGAGAGGCAGAAACAGAATCTGAAGCAGGCTCCAGACTCCATGCTGTCAGAATGGAGCCTGACCCGGGGCTTAAACTCACAAACTGAGAAGTCATGACCTGAGCTGAAGTCAGATGCTTAACCAACTGACCTTCAGCACTACTGTGTTCTTATGTCTGTTCTTAACTGGTTCAGAATCTTGAAGAAAGCAGAAGTGAGGGATTAGATCCTCCTCACCTTTAACTGGATGGGCACAAGCTCTGGTACGAGCACAGCTCAGCTCAAACGTTCACTTATCGATGCTCCAACAGAATTTAGTCATAGCAAGCACCAAAGTAACAGCAACATGCATTCAGAGAGTGTTTGTTACTTGTCAGGAATGTTCTAAGAGTATTACATGGTCTTACATATTGAAGGGGATCAGAATATGCCATCCCCAAATATGCCACTTTGACAGGATTATTTTGAGCTGAAGGCATTTGAGTTCTTGAAAATCCCTTATCTGCCTAAAAGCAGGGCCTCCCAAAAGAACTCAAGTGCCACAAATCCTCTCCCGGGAGCCACTCTAATAGCTTCTGGGAGACAAGAAGTCGGCACCACACCCAGTCACACACTGTCACAAACCATCATCTCTCTCATGTAGCCCTCCAAGGATCCATTTATCCTTCCAAAAAGCCATTTGCTCTTCCCTAAGTGTCCTTTGCTATCCCTTCCCCTGCTAAGTTAGGTATATAGTCCCCAAATTCTAACCAGTCCTTTGAGTGTCTCATCGCCGAGTGCTCTCAGATATGCAATGTATGTGAATAAACTGTTTTCAATTTAATCTGTCTTTTTGTCAGCCAATTTACAGGGCCCCAGCCAGAGAACCTTCAGAGGTTAGAAGAAAAAAATAATATTTTCTTCCCCTACAGTTTGTGTGTATTAACTCATTTAATCACAACCCCATGAGGTAAGTGCTTTCAGCTGAGGAATCTGGGACATGGGAAGGCTAAGTGGTTTAGCTAAAGACAGTATTATTACAAAGCATAGCCTAAAGGAAAAAGCAAAGTTCTAGAGTTGGGGAATGAGGGTTTTGGGGAGTTAGTGGCAGGGCTAGGTGAATAAAAGGAAAAAACAAAAAAGAGCTAATATCAACATTCTTGGGTTGGCATCAAAGGAAAATTGTGGGTTCAACCTAGATAAACTGGAATTTTGGAAAGTCCTATGGGTTTGTGAATGTCATCCTGGGGCTGCCCAGATAATTAATAGTAATTAATAATATTAATAATAATAATTTCATAATTAAATCATGTAACAGCAAAATGAATTAAAGTTATTTAACTAGAACAGCAACCTAGAATAATCCTTAAATTTATCAAAAATAGAGATCTAAGAGCCAAAATTTTCCACAAGGGTAAAGCAAAGTTATTATCCCCCCACCCTCTTTATAACTTGATTCTTAATGACCAGATGCTGTTTCAGATGAGTTGGACACAGTCCCGCAGATAACACAAAGATGAACAATGTTTTATAGGCTAACGATGCGGTTATATTATTATCTCAAATCGTGAGTGGCCTGAACAAACAACAGGTTCTGCAAGCTCATTATTGCCAGAAGAGTTACAGACTAACTTTTTAAGTGTGAAAATAGTTGCTTTTGGAGGATGTCCCAGAGTTTTTAACTAATTTATAGACAACAAGCCATCTCAGTTATCTTAGTGAATCTTGGTGACACTGAATAGAACATGGAGGATGTGTGAGGAAACAGCTCTCCTCAAGGTCGGCTATTCTATAGGTGCGGGGGGAGACTTAAGAATTCTGTTTTTGTAGTTTTTCACCTGAAACAAGTATCTGATTGTAGCTGTTTTAAAGTATTTTCAAGCTAAATTAATCATTGCCATGCTACACTTTTGGATTCCATTTATGTTTATCTGTACGCTAGAAGAGATTCAAGCTATATTTTGGAGAGAACTTCAGCCTTCTGCAGGTATATTCTTCTATATTCATCTCAAGCAGAACAGACATGACAAAGGCCAGCACAGAAGCACATATATTTGGATATATATCTGCTTTGTGTCCCACCTCATTACTCTTTCTTCTATTTTAATTCTAACGCTTCCTATCCAGTCACATTTATTTCTCATTAAAAGTTGCTATAAATCATTTTTTTGAAGATGAGAAATAAATTGTGAAAGAAATATAATTTAAGTATATTACTTCAAATATACATCTTCAAATATAAATTCAACGAGTAGTGTAAATACACACATACACACATTGAAACTCTTCCAAAGTTTGCAAAGAAACTTCTTTCAGTTGAACTGAATTACTTACTGAATAAAGGTGCCAGATCTTAGCTTATAAACCACATTTAAAGGCTTTGTACTGAATATTTTCTTTTCCTAAAACAGGAAATTTTTCCAACTGTCACCTTCCCTAAGGAGACAGTATTATCCTTCCAATAAGGCTTAATCTATCTTGAAAAAAGAAAAGTTGCATGCACATTGATGCATTATTTCTAATTCTGGAGACCTCCAACTTCTTCACAGGAATGGCCAAGACAGAATGAGTCATCCTCTCCAGTTGGTTCTCCATTTGACAAAGGACTAAACCTCTCCCCCAACACTTCAGTTAGCTTAACACACTGAAACACATCTCCAGCCCTCAGACTATAAACCTTTTTACTAAAATGGAAAGACTGGCATTTATAGTCATAAGTGCAACCATTTTCAGAAGTCCTAACTTTGTTCTTCAAATGAAAGATGAAAGGATTTTTCTCATTATTACATAAAATACCTAAGTTTGTTTCCCAAAAAAGAGTCAGAAGAATTTCTTGCATGCAGGTAGTTTATTTGGGTGGTGATGCTAGGACATAGGAATCAGGGACCAGGGAAAGTGAGTTAAAAAAAAAAAAAAAGAAAGAAAAAGAAAAAGCCAGGCATCTGTGTGGCTCAGGGGTTGAGCGTCCAACTTCAGCTCAGGTCATGATCTTGCAGTGTGTGAGTTCAAGCCCTGCATCAGGTTATGTGTGGACGGCGCAGAGCCTGCTTGGATCCTCTGTCTCCCTCTCTCTCTGTGCCTTCCCCCAACCCTCACTCTCCTTCTCTCAAAAGTAAATAAACATTTTTACAAAGTAGAAAAATCAATATAAATGCCCACAACCAAAGTTCTGTAGACAAAAGGGGCTCAATTCACCTGCGCGTCCTGATATGTACATCATGCTTCCCAGAATCATCTTCCCAAGACACAAGAGGCTGGAGCTTCCATCTCCCATTGATATTAAGTTGTCCTAGAAGTTACCTCACCTGTACTTTCAGGCTCCCTGGTATCAGAGAAAGATCTGGGGCAGAAAACTGAAAAATCTGCCTCTCACTTGAAGTGAGAAGTGTAGTCAGCCTGAGTTTGCACAGAAGTATACACTTCAGCTTCAGATAAAAAACCAGAGGTGGGCACAAGGAATGAGCTTCAGTGTTTCAGAAGTACCCAAATGTGGGAGACAGTTAATGACTCACACATCTTGTGCAGTCCCCCTTCCACAGTCTCTGGGCTGGGCTTGTGACTGCTCTAGAAGGATGAAAGAGAACTGACGCTGTGCCTATTCTGGGTCTAGTCCTCAACTGATCCGGCAGCTTCTGCTTCTTACTTCTCAGAATGCTTGCTCTTGGAATCTGGTCACAGTAACTAAAAGTTCAAGGTAGAGGACCATGTGAAAAGAACTGAGATCTGGCTGAGAGGTCTGGCTGAGCTCCTGGTCAAGCCTTCAGATGACTGATGCTGTCCCAGTGACCTTGGATAATACTATGCCAGGAAGAATTGCCCAGTGAAGCCATGAAATGATAAGCCATAACATTTTACATTACTTATTTTATTCAGCAATTAAGAATTTTATGCCCTAACATTTTATGTCACTTATTTTATTCAGCAATCAAGAATTAAGGTATCGGCCAAGAAACCTTAACACAAATAGGATTGTCTATGTCCCTAAGAGAGATGGCTTTGTCTTCCATGACATCCATAGAGCTGAATTTTCCTAGTTTTGCCTACTCCTCACCAAGCCATATGGCAACGCTTATCATATTTCTGACCATTAGTTATGGCTCTGAAGGATTCTGAGTAATTTCACTGATTCTGAGAGGAAATGTTTTTGATATTTTTTGCCAAATTATGTGTGAAAATTTTTCATGTCTACTCTAACCTTCCTCCCCAGTGTGGATGGTTACAGGGTCACCAGAGTCATTTGATGCTCAGTCAACAGTCATCTAAAACTTAACAAACAAATATTTATTGAGTACCTACTATGTGGCAGGCTCTGTTCTAGGCACTGCTATTACATTAATGAATAAAATAGGTAAGAAACCCTTTCCCCTTGGAGAGGGGAGAGTGACAGTGAGCAGAATAAATACATAGAATGGAAATATATAGTAAATAGGGAGTACTAAGTGTTAAGGAGAAAAATTAAAGTAGAAAAGGAGAATAGGGAAAATGTTTAAAAACAGGGGTCAAATTTTAGATTGAGTAACCAAAGATGGCCTCAGTGAGAAGTTGGCATTTGAATAATGTCCCTTAGGTAAAGGGGGAACCACAAGGGAATCTAAGAGAAGAGCAGAGAGAACAGCAAGTACAAAGAAGCTGAGGCAAGGCTGTTACTGAAGCATTCAAGAAACAATGATGAGGCTGGAGCTGGGTGAGCAAGGGAATAGCACTAAAGGTGTTAAGAGTTAATAGGGGACTAGATCACATAGAATCTTTTGGAAGTGAGTGGAGAATTTGAGCAGAGGGGTACTATGATCTGACTACATTTAAGAGGATTATTCTGTCTTCTGTATTGAAAACAGATTGGGAAAAGAGGATGAAAAAGTACTCAGGAAAACCAACCATTCACTGCACTGCAATACCAGGTGAGAGAAGAAGGACTTGTACCAGAATGGTAACAGTATGGGGGACAGGGGGGTGAGGGGGGGGGCAGGGAGAAATGGACCGACTGGAAAGATTTGGGATATAAGTGAAAATAGAGTCAGACAATTGAATCTGCTGACACTTCAGATATGAGATGTTTTTAAGAAATGAGAAGGGTGTTAGGCATTATTCGAAAGTTTTGGCCTCAGCAAATGAAGAATTACATCTCCATTAACTGAGATGAGGATGTTTGGGAGTTTGTATATAGAGTTCAGTGTTAGACACATTACCTTTGAGATGGATATTAAACCTGCAACTCAAGAGGTTGAGGAAGAAGTCTGAGCAAGAAGCCTGAATTCAGGATAGAGGTTCAAGCCAGAGACATAAATATGGGAGTCATCAGCATATGGTATTTAAAGCTATAACACTGAATAAAATTATGAAGAAACTGAATACAGGCAGACAAGGAAGAGGTCTCAAGACTAACTACAGGGCATTCCAAGATACAGAAGTTGGGAAAGGGAGCATGTAGAGGGAACACAAGAGACTGAGAAGGAACAAGTAAAGCAGAAAGCCAGCAAGGTGTGGTAGCTAGAAAACCAAGAAAATGTTTTAAGGAGGAAAACATAACTGACCATATCAAATGCTGCTAATAGTTCAGGGGAGATGAGACGTGAGAGTTTGTTATCAAATTTAGCAATACAAATTGTACTGGCGAAAAATACAGTTTTTGTGAAGCAGTGATGATAAAAGCCTAATGGACTGAGTTCAAGAGTATATGGAAGTAGAGAAAGTCAGCAGCCAATATAGAGAATTCTAAAGTTTTCATATATATATGAAACAAAATGAAGTTGGCATAGTAAAAAAAAAAAATTAATGGGGGAAATTACAGCAGTTGGTATGGTGATGGGAATAACCCAAAAGAGAAGGCATAACTATGATCCAAGAGAATGGGGTCAGAATTGATGAATCATGCCTTTAGTGGTGAAAAGGGATGGAATATAGTACATTAGTGAGAAACTGGCCTTAGCTAAAAATACAGACAATTCAAGCTCATGGTTAGTAACAGAAAAGGAAGGTAGAGTGAATGGACCCAGGTGCAGGAGGTAAGTAGATGAGGTGTGAGAGTTCATGAAAGCTCTCCTATAAAGGTTTCTATTTTGCCAGTGAAATAGGAACAAGGGTCATCAGCTAAGAGTGATTATGGTGGAGAAGGCCTTGGAGCTTTGAAGAGGGGTGCAGAAAGTAGGAAGTAATCAACAAGGAAGAGTATGGATTGGGGATATACGGTATCACTGCAAGGCAATGTCACTCTTAGGAACAGCGGTAGTGACAGCAAGTGACAGCAGTCAGCACTGTTGTGGGCTTCATTCCACTCAGCTGTGTAGGTGCAGCAACAGCAGAGTTGGATTTAGCCAGGCTGTGTTTGGCTAATCACAGCTTCATAGCTTCATCTCCCTCCACCTCCACCCCTGAACCCCCTTTCCTCATGGAAACATTAGCTATTTCTTTCCTAACAGAAAACAATACTGTTCAGAGAGCTTAGTGATTCTGACTCAGCTTTCAGTACTTCTCCCAGTGATGTCTTGCAAAAGTTTTGTGTTTTGTCATTTACTCTTCTTCCCATCCCACAATTCATATGTTTTTCTATTTTCGAGGTTATGAAATAGAGTTGTATCCTGAGTAATTTTCCAAAAGGGGTGAAGAGCAAACTGTGGAAGGGGAGACAGAGCTGGTATGGTATTTTGATAACGTTAAATACCATTTATGCAGCACCTTTTATGTCGTAGGTGCTTAACATACGTTTCTAATCTTTTCCATAAGTTTCCCCATTTTAAAGTAATGGAAACTTAGAAAGTAAAATGAGTTGCCCAGCTAATAAATGCCAAAGCTGAGATCCGAACCCTGCTGTGCATGTTCCACGGTGCTGACTTTGGCCACTCCACCCTCCAGCCTTTATTTGCCAAGGCAAAACCAGGCTTACGTCGTCCTAGCTCCAACTGTGCATACTCAAATGTTGTTGAGAGGGCTTGCCCAAGTATCTTTAATCTAAGGGGCTGTTTCCAGCCTTCCCTCCTCTCTTCCCCAAACACCAGAACTCATCTGCTCTTGTTCTTGAAATAAAAATTCTAGTTTTCATGTTCCAAACTGAATTTGTTCCTAAATACTGAATTTTACCTGTGTTCTCCTGTCCTATTTTAAACCTCTGGATTCACTTACCTATATTCACAATACCTTGGCGCTGTTCATGTTTTGGGCCAGGTAATTTTTTTCTTGTGGAGCCTGTCCTGTGCAGAGTAGGCTGTTTAGCCGCATCCCTGACCTCTATACACTTTATTCCACTAGCACTGCCTCTCCAACTGTGACAACCAAGAATGTCTATAAACATTGCCAAATGTGCTGTGGGAGGCGAAATTATCCCTGGTTGTAACCACTGGATTAGAAGTAAAGATTACATAGGAATTAGCTTTTGGGGTTTTTTTTTAATCTTATTTTAAATTTTATATTGCCACTTTGTCCAAAATTGATGTTATCTTTGTACTTTGTTTTAGTTTATGTTTTTTGTTTTGCTTTTTAGAAGACATGCTCCTCTCTGACTTTTACATTCTCTATACCTTTCCAAGAACTCCTTGTCTCAACATCATCATTACAGGTAGAATTAATTCTAGTAGTCCCCATGTTCCCATTATACTTTGAAATAAAAAATCTGTAATGGTATTTATCATATTCTATTACAATGCTTTAAAAAACACAAAAACCTCACACCTATCTTGAACTATCACCTCTTTGATGACATAGGTCATATAATATTCACTTACAAAAATCCTACCAGTATTTGCTTAACTTATGCATTTAAAACTGCATTTCAAGGAATTCCAAGTGCTGGCTCTTTAAATTATCAGAGCCAATAGCATGCCCCTTTATAGTGTCTTCTGATCTACTTGGACATCACAGTTCTGCCATCTAGTGGCCAATTACCCAAATTGTAGGTGCAATACCTAGTATGAAATATGCAAATATGCTTACAAACATTTAAATTATATTCAATATAAGATAAAGAAACTTCTATACCACTTTTATACATATACACTTTTCAACTAATGAAATACTCCAATTCTTAACATTTTGCCTCTGATTGAAATTAGTTCACATAAGGTTTATAGCTCCAATATATATCATTTTTTATTTGCAAATAAGGAATATGTAATGTCCACATTACACATCTTTGATCTTATGCAATGTCCTTTCCCAACCAAGCTCAAACTTTGTTGGTTGTTCTCTAAGAGACCTCTCTCTTTGAAGAGTCTAAGCCATTCAACAAAATACATACCAGAACACCAAACTCAGCTAAATATCAGGACAGCAGGACAAAGTCCTCGCTGATAAATTCCGTCATCTAACTGGACCCAAAGTTGTTCTCCATTATGGACTGAAATATTGTTTTTAACCAGTAGGCTATTAGCATGGTTACAGGGTTGACTGAATTGATCCATCAATTCCATTATAGGAAATTAGTCTAAAAATTAAAAACTTGCAAAGAAACATTTTTATTCTTGATTGAATAAACCTCCTCACTACCTCACTGCTTCACCAGTTATGAATGTATACTTTCAACTGTCTCATTCATGCATTATTCTAATAATAACAATAATATGGTTAACTAATAACACAAATTGAATGGGGAGGGGAATAAAAATGGGAAGCGGATGAGAGATAGGGTTGGCAATTCAGTTCCAACTTTAATTACTACTTAGCATTTGAGATATCATAAATCTATTACTATTTCATATTTATGAGTTAACAAAGTATATTTGCTTTAGCAGGAAGGCATTACCAAATAGCTCTAAAATATGCTGAATTGTTCTGTCACTTATCTCTAGTTTGTTCAAATCATTAACATACTTTGAAGCCAAATGTAGCAGATGTATAAATTCTCCAATATTTCTTTCTTCCCAATATTAACTCTTGATACACCACTGATTTGGAGGATAAATATTTCTAATACTGCAAGCTCATGAGTGGCATGACCCTATTTCTTAGCTTTCAAATATTTAAAATGCCTGAAGTTTGGGGCACCTGGGTAGCTCAGTCAGTCAAGCACCCGACTCTTGATTTCAGCTCAGGATATGATCTCAGGGTCCGGAGATTTAGCCCAGTGTCTGACTAAGCACAGAGCATGGAGCCTGCTTGCTTGGGATTTTCCCTCTTCCTCTCTCTCTACCCCTCCCTTGCTCGTTCCCTCTCCCTCGGCCAGCCCAAATAAATAAATTAAATTTATTTAAAAATTTAATTAAAAAATTTATTATAAAATACCTTAAGTTCAAGAGATTATTTAGACTAACTCCTCACTGCATAGAAGGAAAATTGAGGTTCTGAGTGGTTTAGAGCCTTGCCCAAGCTAAATGAGCTAATTGTAGCAGATGAATCTAGAACTTTCAGTTACTGAGAATAACCACTAGTCCTGAGGCCAACACATCATCAAGAGTATTACAAGGTGAACCTCTCAGGACTAATGCCATCATGCTTCACTAATCTGCAGGAGTCCAGCCTAAGTCATTCTTTCTCACAAACTCTTAACCCACAAGTTGTATATCCTCTCCACTTCTCTCTTATCAAACAAACTCTTCCAGTGTCTCCTGTGACCCCAATCTGAAATCAACAGTTCCTTTTCTTCAAAAATGTGTTCCCTTCACCTCCTTGGCTTACTTGAAACCTACCTGGGCCCTTAGCAAATCACAGGGCCAGGAGATGATTTATTGAGTTGACTGAGGTAGGTGTATTTCTTGCTTCCCTTGCTACTTCCAAATGATGTCACCCTTTCCCACCTGCAAGAATCACGGTTCTTTTAATGCTAATGTCATTTGGATGTATCACTGTTTCCTACACTTTCTTACACTCTTCTCAACCTCCCAGTCACACCTCCTCTTCCACCAGCCTTCGGTTCCTGGCACTGTTCCAATTCTGGTTTCCTTTCTTTATATTTGGTTATTTCAATACATAAGTGGGTGATCCATCAAAACACCTCCGCTTCTCAGTTTCCTGACTTCTATATTCCATTGACATTTTTCTTTTTGACTTCAGTCACTCACTTTATGTAGTCACACCCTGGATCTTTACATCTCTTAAAAAATATAAACCTTTTTAAAACTTTCCTATGGAAACACTGACCTTTCCTATGGCAGCTTCCTATGTATTCAGTGGGCACAAGTACTTCCATACAATTGCAGTTCTTCAATGATGTGGGGACATCTGATCTCTCATCCCCCCTTCCTGTCATCACTTGCCATCTAGTTTAGCATAGATTCCATTATCAACATAATGACTCTGTAAATACTTCCAGCTCTTAGTTCTTTCTTTCCCTCAACTGAGCTCACCCTACAAAAACCCTAATCCACGTATGAACTCTTGTGGCTTCAGACTTTCTCCTTTGCATGGAAATGTTAGTGACCACAGATTACATAATCATGTAACTAGTTTCACTTTAAATTCATAATCTCAGGCCACAGTTTTATTCTTGCCTATGACCTAGAAATCTTGCCAAGTTTCTCTAATAATTTTACTTTTCTGCTCCCCAGGATGATCATATTGATCTGGATCCTCTTTCATTTATCTTCTACCCCACCTCTTCCACCTTTATCTCTTAGCAGGTATCCTTGCCCATCATTTATTGAGACTATGCAGATCCCCAGGGCTACAGCCACCGAACCATTTTTCCCATTGCCACGAGATCAGGATATCAAGGAACATATCAGAATATAGATGGAAACTTCAGAGTTTGAGGCAATTGATCACAAGTGGTTAAGCTAGTAATTTAGAAGGATACTGAATATTTCTATGTTTCATAGAAAATGGAAAGGCTTTGGTGGGAAAACTCATGATCCAAGTTATGTTGTAGAATAGGCATCAGCAAACTACAGCCCTGGGCCAAATCTAGCTTAATGTTTCTATAAGTATTATTGGAGCACGGTCATATCTAGTCATTTATGTATTCCTGTCTGTGACTAGTGTGCTACAATGGTAGGATTAATAGTTGCCACAGAGACCACATAACCCACGATGACTATAATATTTACTATCCCTTTCCAGAAAAATTGACCAGCTTCCTTATAGAAAGAGAACTCTGGCAGCATAATGAAGGATAAATAATAATGGGGGAAATTAAACGCATGGGAAATATTTGGAAGCAAATTGTGTTAGGTCAGGAAGAGTAATAAAGGCTTGGTTGAAGCCAATGGAAGTGGACACAGAAAAGAAAAAAAAAGGAGGCATATTGTGTATAGAGTCAGGACTAGATAAACAATTAGACATGAGAAAAAACACAACAGAAATAGGTTAAAAAAAAAGGACCCCACGTGGTTTCTATTTTTGGTGACTGGGAGAGTAGTAGTTTTCTCAACTGTGGTAGGAGAAAAGGGGTGAGAGAAGTAAAAGCTTTCAGGAATAACAATGGTCATTTCTGGACATGTTGAATACCTACAAGAAATATAAACATGGAGCTTGCTGAAATTATCCCCAAATTGATCTCTAAGGCTAATGGAGTTATGGAAGTTATGGGTCTATAACTGGTAGCTGGTGCAATGAGAATAGATGAAATCACTTAAAAATATGTAAAACAATACCAAATCTCTTAAAAGTTTGAATTCAGGAGTTGAAAACTTATGTCCACACAAAAATTTGCACACAGATGTTTATAGAAGCTTTATTCACAATTGCCAAAAGTTGAAAGCTGGATGTCCTTCAGTAGGTGAATGGATAAATAAACTGTAGTGTATTCCAAAAATGAAGTATTATTCAGCACTAAATCAGAATGAGATATTAAACCATCAAAGACATGGAGGAACCTTACATGTATATTAACTAAGTAAAAGAAGCCAATCTGAAAAGGCTACATTCTGTATAATTCCAACTATATAACATTCTGGCAAAGACAAAACTATGGAGACAATAAAAAGGTCAGTGGTTGCCAGGCATTGGTGGGGGAGGAAGGGATGAATAGGCAGAACACAGAGTATTTTTAGGGCAGTGAAACTATTTTACAAGATACTATATGGTAGATACATATCAGTATACATCTGTCTAAACTCACAGAACATACAACACCAAAAGTGAATAGTGAAACTATGGATTTTGTGTGAGTGTGATATATCAATATAGGTTCATCAATTGTAACAAATGTACGCTCTGGTGGAGATGTTGATAAGGAGGCAGGTTATGCAAGTGTAGGAGTAAAGAGTGTATGGGAAATCTCTGTACATTCGCCTCAATTTTGCTGTGAACCCTCAATTTTGCCCTAAATAATAAAGTCTTAATTTAAAAAGTCTGTGTTTAAAGGTTGTTAAAACTGTCATTAATTCATAAACAAAAGATTACAGAGATATTAAAGTGAATTAACTGAATCTAGATATATCAAAATAGGTAAATCTCAAATATGTTCAGTGACAGCAAGCTACGATCCTGATTCCGTGTATGTGAAATTTTAAAACATAACATAACATATACTGTATGTGGACACACAAATCTAGGAAAGCATATTAATGGTAATACAACTTCAGAATAGGAGAACAGAGTGGAGGGAAAGAATAGGAAAAAGATTAGCTTCGTTTGCCATGTTTTATTTCTTTTTCAAAAAAAAAGCTTACAGTAAAATACACCGAAAGAGGGAAAGGAGTATACACTGTCAGGAGGAAAATTAAGAGGAGACAGTAGGTCTTGGACGTCAGAAAGGGAAGGAGATATGTTTCAAAGCATAAAACAGACCATCCAACTCTGCAGAGAAGTCAAGTGACATGAGGATTAAGCAGCTCTATCAGTCAGAAACCTTGCAGAGTTTCAGCAGAATAATGGAGGTGGGAGCCAGATGGTGGGGGGTGGAGAGAGCAGGCTTGGCACCAAAGAAGTGGAGGCAGTGAGAGCAAATGGCTCATTCGAAAGACTTGGCAATGAAGAAAGAGAAAGATATACAGCAGTTTGAATGAGAAATATTTAACGTGTCTGATGCTTCAATTTCAGGCAGGTGGATAATCAAATAACTCAACATTTTTTGCAAAACATTGAGTCCTTACATTTTCAAAAATGAGAGACAGAAGTCTTTTTTCCTTAAGAGAATATCTGCAAATTATCTCATATGTTAATATGGCATAAAATAACATTAAAAATTTGATTCAAATCACAAGTAGCATGAACAGCAGAGTTGAAAAAGTTAAACAGGTAAGCCTTGAGATGTAGGGATTTTCCAGATGTGGAGCTCACCCAGATCCTCACAAAGTGAGCACACATGTTCATGTAATCACCCAGTCTAGTTCAAGGCTGGCCTTGAACCTTTCAGATTTAGAAGCTTAATCTCATCAATGGGAATATAATTAGCTTCTTAAGAAGCTGATCCATCCTAACAAAGCTCACTGCAGACTGCTGTTTGAGCCACTTTCCTTATTATAAGCTAAGCAATCTAGATAGATCAGTCTGAACAAGGACGTAAGTTACTGGAATGGGTAATGAAAGTCACCTTCCAGGTGACAATAGCAACATCCTTGTCAAGTGGCTTCTTACACCAGCCTCAGAGAACATTCTTTCTCTAGGTGAAGCCTGCGCTGGCAAATTTCCTTTACTGCACCTTTACTTCTAAACATCCTGCTTCTAAGCTGCATATCCCATTCCTTACAATGCTGATACCTTTCTGCCCAGGAGCAGATAGATCTCCATAAAATGATTCTGCTTTTCTTTGCACTGAATGCACTACACTTTTTATTAATCACCACCATAAAGAAAATAACATTTCATCTGCATTTACAAGTCCATTAGTGTATGCTGAAGGGGAAAGTTGACACTCCCTAAGTTTCAGTCATACTTACACCACCTTCAATGATTGTTACTACACGTGAGAACATACTAATATATATGTATTATATACATAAAACATCTAATGACATATACTTTCATTATTTTGTTTTTCTTCAAACTCCCATTATTACCTAAACTTATTTGCAAAAGATATTTTATATTATTACCATTAATTAGCAACCCAGGCTATATTCGACATAAGGAAAAATAACCAGTAATGAAAGAATAAAAAATAAAAATTCTTCAATAATTTGTTTCACTAGTACCTGTACATCTATATATGCCCCCACTTACTGTCACAGCTATTAAAACAGGACATAGTTTTGTATCTTATGTAAAGTCTAATACAGCCCACTGTTCTGATTCAGCAGACCCTGATATGAATGCTAGTTCAACATTAAAAAAAAAAAACCTTTTAAAAAATTGTAGCAAATATGAATTGTTTATATTGTTAAAAAGAAACAACAAGCCCAAAGTGGAGTCACCTGCTAGCCCCACAATGTAATACCTAACTACAGTTACAGCCTCTTCCAGGAGTGGAATTTGCAAACAGTCTGGAGTTTCCTGGTTGGCACTAGGGAGGTGGTAATCTGCCTGATAAGACCTGCTGGCCTCCTCCTAAGGGAAGGTAACTACCTGAAATAATCCACTCTTTTGACTTTCTGGTCCTACTTTCCTGCCTATAAAAACTTTCCATTTCACATAACTCAGAGCTCTCTTCTGTTTGCTAGATGGGATGCCGCCTGATTCATGAATCATTGAATAATGCCAATTAGATCTTTAAACTTACTCAATTGAGTAAGTTTTTTTTAAAAGTATGTAATGCTCCTTAGGATAATATCTCTAAAATGAGACCAATTTCCATGGAAATAATCTGGCAGGTCTTCATGAAATTTTAGAAGAGTTCTAATGGTACACTTAAAGGACTATCATTAAATGATTTATTGCTAGATAGGTGGTAAGTTTTAAAATATTTTCTCAGACATAAAATGGTACAGTTCTTTTGGACCTACAACAAAATGCTAATTTTGCACAGCTCATTCTATTCAATGTGTTTATCACCTTAAGACATGGAAAAATGTTTTAAAGTAATTATCTTTTATTAATTTTTTTTAAGTTTATTTTTTTTTGAGAGAGAGACAGAGCTATGAGCGGGGCAGGGGCAGAGAGAGAGGGAGATACTGAATCCGAAGCAGGCTCCAGGCTCTGAGCTGTCAGCCCAGAGCCCGACGTGGGACTTGAACCCACAAACTGTAAGATCATGACCCGAGCTGAAGTGAGACGCTTGACTGAGCCACCAGGCACCGCAAAAATGTTTTAAAGTAATTATTAAGGAAAACAGAATAATAAGGAATAAAGGGAAAGGTACAAAGAGTGTATTTTCAGAGGCTATTTGAAAATGTATAGGGGAGCTAATTAGGTGCAGACAACACAGAAGGAAAAGCCTCAGAAAAACTTCTCTGTCCAAAGTTAGCAGAGGCCCTGTGTTATGCTTTCTGTCCAGAAGTTTTGTGACCAGGAGTCCCTAGAAAAAGATAAATGTATTCTGAGCTGTAAGGTTTTTGGGACTTCTCACCAAAGGGACAGCAATTATAAATGCTCATGTTTAAATCTTTATTTCCAAATTTAGGTTCATGGTTATATTAAAAACTTCAAGCAAATGCAAAAGGAAAAAAAATAAGACATATTAATATCATTTTAGATACTATAGATATTATACACAGGGAATATGATTCAACTCAATGTAACTGAATTTATGAGCTGCTTAGAGCTTTGGGGCTTTGTTGGATTAGCTTCAAATAGCTTTAAGGGAAAAGAGGATACTTGTTGGCTGCTTCCTCAGGATTCATTTCTCCTTTTGTCCAAACATTTTCTATCACAGAACTCACCCATCCCAGTACAAAGCAGCCATGTGGTGGGAGGACAGATCCCACCCCCAGGTTGGTTAAGTTCAGCAGTTGGTTAAGGTCAGTGCACCTGACCACACTGAATGGTTCAGGGAGGGACATGCATCACATTTTGACCAATGAAATGTGACTTAATGAGGAGTCCTATGAATAAAGTTTCCTTGCTCTTCTGTGGGAGCTTTAGGGAGTTGACCTGGATTGCTTTCATACTTACTGGGCACCTCTCTACTGGCTTCAAAACCATTTACTTCCAGAGGTCAGGACCTGTACTCCTTTCCAGAATACTGCCTACCCTTGGGCTTGGCTGGTTTTTGCCTTCACTTACAGTGAGCTGGAAGTCTGCCGCCCCCACTCCAGGCAGCCCCTCCTAAGGACTAGACAGGGAGTTGTAGAAGCCCAGGTCCCTTTCCTAGGATGAGAATAAAACTGTACAGTGACAACTCACACACCAACATTTCCCAGCGGGGTCAGACTGACACCACTTTTGGTGAGAACTGGCCTGCAAATGTACCTGTGCTTGGGTTTCCTCTGCCTCCTCTCCTGCTTCCCTCACTTCCTTATGGATTCCTCTTAGGAACACTTCCTCAATAAACCAATGACATGTAAGTAAATCCTTGCTTCAAGTTTTGCTTGTGGAGACTCCATCCTAAGACATTCTTCTGATTGGAAAGGTCTGTAAAGAGATCTCAGGACTCAGACGAGGAATGTAACAAGGCAAGTCTCATCACTGTCACTGTTGAAACAAAAACCTGACGAGCCTTTTGCAAACCCTATCTCACACAGTTATTCCAGGAAAGAGGCATGGGTAGCTCAAACCTTCATCTCCACCACCTAAATTGTCAAATTGTAAGTCTGGCTCAAGCTTCTCAATGTCATAACTAGTTCACTGTGGTGCTGAGGAGGAAGGTGACCTCAGATATGCCTAATGTTTACCTGAAGAGCCCAATGTTTGGGAGATACACAGGCATATTGGTGGCATTCTACCTATGGCCAGTCAGATTCACTCAATGGTGCTTTCAATTTGGTATTTTTTTTAATTATTTTTTTATTTTTGAGACAGAGATAGAGAGACAGAGAGAGACAGACAGCCAGAGAGAGAATCTTAAGCAGGCTCCACGATCAGTACAGAGACCAATAAGGGGCTCAATCTCCTGGCCCTGTGACCACGACCTGAGCTGAAATCAAGAGTTGGCTGCTCAACTGAATGAGCCACTTGGGCTCTCCTCAATGGTGCTTTCACTTTGGTTTGCCTTTGAACCAGTAAGCAAGAGGAGCAAAGGATATACATGAGATTAGGATAGAGATTAGCCACAGTGGCAATCAGGAGGCACATCTAGACTCTGGAAATATCACTCTCCCCAAGGAAGGAATCAGCAAGTCAGAGCAGCTGTGAATCGTCAGCTCATTCTCCACCTTCCCCCCCACCCCCATTTCCGGCTTGATGAGGGAGGGATATTCCGAACTCAAGAGTCTAATACCATACATTTTTCCTAAGCCATACTCAAATAACTGAGTGATTTCTGCACTCATTTCTTAATACATCACTGAGCCTGAGTTTTCAGTGATGTACCCCCATATCTAGGGATATTTAAAGAGGCCTGCAGAGAAGCCCAATCCTGTCCTTTGCATCATCTAAAAGATAATCAGGTGAAATCTGATGATGACAAGGACTATGGTTAGGCTACAGCTATTCTCAAGCTCAAGTAAGATATAGACTCCTTTGAAAGGAAGAAGTATTTATGATCTCAGTTTGGGTGTTCCCAAATGCAGATCCTGAGGCATGAATTCAAGTGCAAGTAGTTTATTTAGGGAAGACCAGTAAGGGGGTAGAAAAGAAAAGGAAGGCAGCTATGAAAGGTGCACTGTTAATCCAGATACTGTATTGAATGCCAGGCAATACACCAACCAAATTATCCCAACTTGATGCAGGTGCTGAGGTATTATAAGCCCACCTCGTCAGTCATGGACTGACAATGCTAAGTTCCTAGCATTTCCAACCTACCACCATACAGACAAGGTTCCATCAAAAGCCCTCAACCACAGTGATGCACATATCAACACTGAAAGTCACTGGAGCTTACTGAAATAATTTTGAGAGAACTGGAAAATGGTTATTATGCACTTATGAATCTAGAAATTGAGCTAGAAGTGACATAAAATTGGTCCAGCTAGAGTGACCAGGATCCACAGCATAACAACAAAGGATATGCAGGGATGTTCAGTTCTCACAGAATTCATGGCAACATATTTACTTAAATTGAAAAGAAAGTCAGCTGATGGGTCTGGTAATGGATTTTGCTGTAAACTTACAAGTCAAATCTGCAGCACCAAGGTTTGAATGAAAATATATTTAGGGGTGCCTAGGTGGCTCAGTTGGTTGAGCGACCGACTTTTGGTTTTGGCTCAGGTCATGATCTTGCATTTCGTGGGTTTGAGCCCCGCATCAAGCTCCATGCTAACAGTGTGGACCTGCTTAGGATTCTCTCTCTCTCTCTCTCTCTCTGCTCCTCCTCTGCTCTGTCCGTTTCTCTGTCTCTCACAAAATGAATAAACTTAAAGAAAAATTTAAGAAACAATATTTAAATCACATACACAAAATACTGTGTGGCAGAAATAAATTCTTTGTAATTAATAAACTTATGATACAAAAATTTAGAGTTTTAAAGTAAGCTTGTATGAACAGGTTTTAGTTAAATTATTTTTTTTTAGTTTAAAAAAATGTAGAAGGGTACCTGGCTGGCTCAGTTGGTGGAGCATGTGACTCTTGATCTTGGGGTTGTGGGTTCGAGCCCCACACATTGAGTGTAAATATTACTAAAGTAAATAAATAACCTTTAAAAAAGGTAGAAATAAGTAAAAGAATGTTTGAAGGTCTCTGCAGCTCACTGCTAACATTACACTTCAAGAACACCTCGAAAGTCAGAATTCTTAGTTGTCAGCTTGAAACCAGAAATCAACATAAGCTGATTTAAGCAGCAAAGGGTTATTAAAGGATATTCAGTAGCAACATAATTGTGAGACAGGCTGGAGGAAAAGATTCGGAAATTACACAGCTGTGCGGCGTGTCCTAAGGCTGCGGCAGAGCTGGGTCAGTTAGAGTCCTGTGGACACTACTGGCAAACATTACAAACTGAAGCTGATGCTCCCAGTAGCACCAGTGGTATGGATCCTTTATGAACTTGTTCTTGCTGCAACTGATGTGATCTCAAGAGTGAATTCTCTGTAGGTCCCGATTCAAAGTGTGAGGTAATTATAAGCAGAGACTCGGGCTCTTATGCCAAATCAAAGACCAAGGGGGAAAAAGTACCTGTTATACTGAGCTCTACCTAACACCTTCTGATGTTGAACAGCCAAAAAAACCAAACCAAACCAAAACAAAAAAAAAAAAACAACCCACAAAGGTTAATATCTCTAATGCAAAGTTGTGTTTAATTTGAATTACTACTTTTGGTTTCCAAAAAAAACCTCTCTGCTGATAATTTCCTTTAACCTACTGCATTACAATGTCTGTGGTTTTTAATTTGGTTTCTAATATATATGTTAAAATAAAAATAAAGATCATTCTTTATTTTCTATTTTTTCTATTTCTCATGCAAGAAAAATCCCATTACATGCGTTATTATCACATGGGGTAATGACTCAGAAAATGTTTCTGCAATTCTGCTGAAACTCCAACAATAGGAAGGAAGGGTGAAAAGATGAAAAAACACAGATTTCTAAAGTCTAATCTGAGTTTTGTTTGTTTCTTGTTATTCATGGTAGAAATTATTAAATTCAGAAAAATGGAGGAATCATATCTTAAAGTTGGTCAAATTGGGCATCACGGTGATACCTACAACTGGTTAGGATGATGATGAATCATCTCATTTTCCTGGTGGGAAGTGTGTGAACTTTGTAAAAGGACAATTAGGTAATATTGATATAAAAACTTTAGAAATCTCATTTGTTGACATTAGAGAACAGAGATCTGCAAACTTTCTGCAAAAGAGATAGAGAACAAATATTTTGACTCTGTGAGCTATATGGTCTTTCACGATTACTCAACTTTGCCATTGTCCCTGAAGAACAGCCACAGACATATAAATCAGTAGGTATGGCTGTCCCAATAAAACTTTATTTACAGAAACATTTGGTCTGAGAGCTATAACTTGCTACCCACTGTTAGAAAAGTTTCATAGTAACAATACAGATGAGTTGAATAGAAATAGATGAATACAGAAAAATATATATAATAAATGCAGCAGAAGAACTTATTGTTGATTAATTTTTTTGTAAGTGTCCTAGCCAAAAATTTGAAGGAAGAGTCTCAAGTGCCCACATCTGAGCCATTAACCTTAAATGACCTTTTGTTTATATCATATTTCTTCATTCTATTGGGCATTCCTTTGGACAACATTAAAACTGTAGTGTTGTACAGTAGAGCCTGACTACCTAGGTTCAAAAACTGGCTCTGATTTACTAACAAAATGACCTTGGGCAAGACAAAACCCAAAGAAACTAAAACCATGGAACATGTTCACAAGAGAGATGGAGGCTGGGAAGACAGCTGAGTGTCTGATTGAGAAGACTTAAGATTTCAGTAAAGATTGGGGCGCCTGGGTGGCTTAGTCGGTTAAGCGTCTGACTTTTGCTTAGGTCATGATCTCGCGGTTCGCGGGTTCGAGCCCCGTGTCGGGCTCTGTGCTGACTGCCAGCTCGGAGCCTGAAGCCTGTTTCAGTCTGTGACTCCCTCTCTCTCTGACCCTCCCCTGCTCACGCTGTCTCTCTCTCTCCTATAAATAAATAAAAAAATATTAAAAAAAAAAAAGATTTCAGTAAAGGTTGAGCATGAGCTACTTCTTGCCCTCCACCTTACGATAATGACAATATGATGAGTCAGAATACGCACATGAGTAAATAGTAATTGGGGTTGAAGAAACTCATGTTTTACTTAATTCCACTGTGGAGGAAATTCTGGGGAGAAGTTTAGAATTTAAAGGAACTTTGTACCATAGGAAAAGATAATCACAAACCAGAGTAGCTAAGTTGTTTATAAGTTCTCCAAAATCAAGTATGTTCCAAATCTCTAACATATAGTACAGTTGATTTTTCCTAATAACTTTGGTTAGTCAAAATCCAGGAAGATAATAAATTAAGACACTGCATATCTCCCTTAGTTTCTATTGCTGATATAACAATTACCACAAACTTAGTGGCTTAAACAATAGAACTATTATCTCACAGTTCTACAGGTCGGAAGTCTGGTACGGAGATGACTGGACTGAATCAAGGTGTTGGCAGAATGTGCTCCTTATTGGAAGCTCTGAGGAAGAATCCATTTCCTTCCCAACAGGCCTGCTGGAAGATTTCAGCTCCTTGCCTTTGTGGGACCAAGGTCCCTGTTTTCCTGCTGGCTGTAAACTAAGGGCTGTGCCCAGCTCAAGATGATCACATTCCTTGGTTCACGGCCCCCTTTCTCCAACTTCAAAACCATGAGCAGTGAAGCCAGTCCTCACATACATCTCTCAGACCCACTCCCTTGCCTCGATGTTCCACTTTTAAGGGCTCGAGTGATTAGAGTGGGCCCACCTGGATAATCCAGGATATTCTCCCCATCTCAAGGTCCTGAACCTTGCTCACATCTGAGATGACTCCTTTGTCATACAAGATAACATAATCACACATTCCAGGAACTAGGAAGTGGACATCTTTGGGGTGGAGTGAGGATTCTTCTGCCTAACACAATATCCTATTTCTCCTTCTGAGCCTTCCCAGTGGTACTGGTATCTCAAAAATGTCAGACTGCCTTTGAGTACTCTTGGATATCTGTTCCTTTCGATTTTTAAAAAAGTCTACATGCAAAGGCAGACAATGACATATTTATGGATATGTGCTGACAATCCATTGTGCAGACTCAAATCTTGTCTGGTGAGTAAAACAACTAATTACTAATTATTGTCACAATACTGATCTAGAATCTAGGAAGCTCTCTGTAAGCCCTGCTATGTAACCCTGAGTCACTGAGCTTCTTTGGGACTGTTTCCTTGTCCATAAGAGATAACATGGACTTGGAAATTCCTAAATTTCTTTCCAGTTCGAAAAATCTAGAGCCATGCTCTGAAAAAAACGTGGGGATGAGGTGGAAGAGTAATATAGCTTAGGTATAAAAATAATGAGAACTTTTCAAAAATAGTAAGAAAGCTTTGATTTTGTTTCATTTTTTTCCTACACTTTTTTGTATTAAATTTTTTTTACTGTTTATTTACTTTTGAGAGAGAGAAAGAGAGAGACAGAACATGAATGGGGGAGGGGCAGACAGGGAGATACAGAATCTGAAGCAGACTCCAGGCTCTGCACTTTTAGCACAGAGCCTGACGGGGCTCAGACTCACAAACCAGGTATCATGACCTGAACTGAAGTCAGATGCTTAACTGATTGAGTCACCCAGGTGCCCCAGCAAAACATATTTAAAAATATTTTTTTAATGTTTATTTTTGAGAGATAAAGACAGAGAGACAGACAGAGTACAAGTGGGGGAGGGCAGAGAGAGAAGAAAACGAAAAATCCGAAGTAGGCTCCAGGCTCTGAGCTGTCAGCACAGAGCATAACACGGGGCTTGAACCAACAAACCATGAGATCACGATCTGAGTCAAAGTTGGATGCTTAACCGACTGAGCCACCCAGGCGTGCCTCTACCCAATACATACTTTTTTTTAATGTTTATTTATTTTTGAGAAAGAGAGGGAACACAAGCAAGGGAAGTGCAGACAGAGAGAGAGTGAGCATCCCAGGCAGGCTCCACGCTGTCAGCACAGAGCAGGTGGCACAGCTCAAATTCATGAAAGGAGGTCATGACCTGAGCTGAAACCAAAGTCGGATACTTAACTGAGCCACCCAAGTGCCCCTATCCAATACATATTTTAATGTAATTTCAGCATTTGCTTCCCAAAAGTAACCGGAGGTTACTCAATGCTCAATTTTTGTCAATATAATTCAAATACTCCACTCTACCACTCCATTTATCTTTTGTACTTTCTGATATTATTCATCCCTCATAGCCTAACTTCAGTATTTTTCCCTAAGGATACCAATATATCAAATTTGATCTCTCTTTCCTTTTTAAGATTTTATTTCTAAGTAATCTGTTCACCCAACATGTAGCTCAAACTCACAACCCCAAGATCAAGAGTGGCACGCTCTACAAACTGAGCCAGCCAGGAGCCTCTAAATTTGATCTCTCTTGCAATATAATGTCACAACAAATCTAAATCAATCTATTCCTTCAGTGTGGATTATACCATTCAGGAATGAGTTCAGGTGAAAGATTCTAGACACCTAACTCAAAGTAACGTTTGCCTTCAATACGATTTTTTAATTCTGTCATGCTAAGTCCCAATGAAAGAGACAATAAAATTTTACCTAAAATGCAATCCAAGCCACTAAAGACACTAAGCTTTAGATACCAGCAAGTTAAACTGTAAGTAAATGCATTCAGCTTAAAAGAGTGTCTCTTAACTTGCTTTGTGATAGTGAGAACACATAGATGGTAATTTATACCAAAAAAAAAAAAAAAAGATACTGAACAGCTCAGGTATGGGTGCTCCGTTTAGATTAATCCTCCTCTTTACTTGCTATTTAAATAAAGCCACCCACTGTACAAATTCAAACATCCTCTTAGGAGAGAGTCAGGGGCTGTAGACCTTCCTATCCAAAAAGCTACCTGCTGCTAAACCGGAGGGTGAACCACAGAAGAGGAGAAGTAAACAGGGTCAGATTAACCATATTTAAAGCCCATGTTCTGAGTGGAATAACAGTCTGTTGTGCTAGTAACGCCGTTCTGTATAATACAAATCAGCTCACGCGATTATTAAATAGGAGAAAATATTATAATAACATGGAAGGCGGGTTAGTTCATACTTAACTTTTTCTAGCACTTTATGTATTATGCTACCAAGAAACAACAGCTGAACGCAAAGTACGCAGCTGACTCCACCATGATCACGCCAGGCCTGGAGGAAGACAGTACACAAATGACTTCTTTCATTGTGTGGCACCCCATTCTTCCTTTGGCTTAGCTCAGCCCTGGTCTCCATTTTGATTGTGCTTAGTCTGCAGTTCTCTCAGATCTTTGTGCAAAAGCCACAGAGGACAATTAATCAGAGCTACCCGTCTCTGGCATCACTACATTTTGTACAAAGTCTGCGACTGCTTCTCCGCCTGCAACCTCACATGATAATGGTCTTCTGCTCTTGTTTCAATCACTCAGCAGTGTCAATTCTTCCATAAACTCATTTTTCAAGCTACCTTCAACTCTTTTTAAAAGGAAAATAAGTAATGACAGCTTTTCTTTGTTAGGAATTGTCCCCGTTAATGCTGCAGTTCAGTAGTTCGCAAACTTTGCTTCATGTTGCAGTTACCTGAGGAGTTTTGGGGGGAGGCTGGATCCCCAGCCTCTCCCTTCAAACCGTTTAATTCGGAATGTCTGGGGGTGGGACCAGGGCATCAGTTTTCAAAGATCCCCAGGTGATTTCAGTGAGAGCAAAGTCAGGGAACTATTACTCATCAGTAGTTCTGATGAGTAGTCCCTTCCATTTCTATTTTTTCCTTAAGCTGGTACAGTAAGAGAGATTTTTAAAAAATTTTTTAAATGTTTATTTACTTTTGTAAGAGAGCACATGTGAGCAGAGGAAGGGCAGAGAGAAAGAGAGGGAGGGAGGGAGACACAGAATCTGAAGCGGGCTCCAGGCTTTGAGCTGTCAGCACAGACCCCAACGAGGGGCTCAAACTCATGAATCATGAGATCATTACCTAAGCAGAAGTCAAACATGTAATGGACTGAGCCACCCAGGCACTCCAAGTGAGCTTTTATTTTTTAAATGTAGTATTTACAGGAATATACATAGCACACTGTAGCTAAAATGTTTCATTACTATTTGGGTTTTCAAAATAAAAATAATGTAAAGAATGCATAAAAGTATACAGAAGTATTTTGTTAATGTACATTATCCTTTATAAAGGCAAACAGTGAACCTCCTGAGATAGACTGGTTCTCCACTGGACCTTTAAGGTAAAGTGAATGTCATTTTAAATGTAACCAGTAAGTTCTGTAGCTTCACTACTAGCTGGTAAGCAACAAGTGTTACATGTGCACAGTTTTACAGACTGGGCCCATCTACTTTAATACCAGTCCTGTCTTTTCCTGGGTCTCCCTATGCTTGCCATCTTTCCAATTCACCAACCACTATCACAGTGCAGTCCACGATATGCTGCTTTTTTTTTTAAGTTTATTTATTTTTGAGAGAGAGATAGAGTCAACGGGAGAGGGGCAAAGGGAGAGAGAGACACAAAATACGAAGCAGGCTCCAGGCTCTGAGCTGTCAGCACAGAGCCTGACAGGGGGCTTGAACTCACAGACCACAGGATCATGCCCTGAGCCAAAGTTGGATGCTTAACCGACTGAGGCCCCCAGGTACCCCTGCCCCACTGCCTTTCTTAACCATTATCTTTGAATGATATTTCTTCTGCTTTACCATTCCTACTACTATAAATCAGAAATTCACACCTGGATTCTTGTTAGCCTTCTTATCCTTAGTTCCTACCACCACTAAATAAATAATGTCAGATTAATTTTCCTAAAGTGCATTTGTACTTTTTCTCAAGCCCCAGTTTAAGTCTTATGCTTTTCATAAGACCTTCCAAGATTCTAATACATATCCCTCTTCCTCTTCCTCAAGCACTTAAAATGTGTAACCCTTCAATTTGGCCAATTAGAAAAAAGGGCAGTGAACAAGCTTCAGGACTGAGAGAAAGGTTACCTGTGATATAGGCCTTTGAGTAATAATAACTAATATATAATAAGTGCTTATTTTATGAAAAGCTTTACAAGAATTATTTTTAGTTCCCCCAAAATCTGATGAGGTAAGTACTAACATTTTCTCAATGTTACACTTGGGGAAACTGAGGTAAGTTTATGCAATCCATTTGGTTTGGATCCCCTCCCCACAGTATCCAAATCTAGACAGGCTAGTACCTAGCTCAGTGTTCTTAATCTTGATCCTAAACAAGTCAGTTGTATGTGATTTCTCCCCCATCCCTTAACAAATGGGAGTTTATAATGCCTGTCTTAATACCTTAAAAGAACACTTTGTAGTTTATAATGTTAAATGAACTAATACTTCAACATCAATTATCTTTCTTTATAATTTGGAATATTTATTGTTTTTCCATGTACTAAGTATTTCAGGTTTATAATTAAAGCTCTGTTCCTATTCAGTAATTTACTTGTAAGGAGAGAACATGATTTATGTCCTTTTTTGTCTTGGAAAACCCTAGAACGATCTATTCAATATATACTGCTAATTGGTTGACACTTTTGGAACTCAAGAATGTAAATCAATAAAAAAAAAAGTAAACAGAAGTTCATATCATATTAGGTTAAAAGCAATATTTTCCTTGGGCCATTCACAGGAAAGTGCAAATTGAGTCAGATCCTAGTAGGAGTCTGATTCTTCAGATTAACAAAAGAATACAGAATACAAAGGAAAATGAGTTATGTCCCGAGAATTGGGATGATCATTAAGATCATCCTGAGCAGTGTTTCCAGAGAGATTCATTTTATACACATTGATTTCTACTAACAAAAAACTAACTCCCAGCATGTCAGATGTGTAGGGATTCTCCTTTCTCTTCTCTGTACTATTCTTGATTAATCTTATCTGTTGTTCTGGATACAGGTGACTGGATTACTAATGAGGGGGAGGCTCATGATTGGGCTGGGAGATATAAAAAATTTTAGGCTAGTCTTTTTTTTAATATTTATTTTTGAGAGAGAGAGAGAGGGAGAGGGAGAATATGAGTGGGAGAGGAGCAGAGAGAGAGAGGGAGACAGAGAATCCCAAGCAGGCTCTGCACCATCAGTGGTGCAGGGCTCAGCTCATGAAGCATGAGATCATGACCTGAGCCTAAATCATGAGTCGGTTGATTAACTGACTGAGCCACTCAGGCGACCCTAGGCTAGTCTTAAATGAACTAAATATGAAAGCAAAATTTAGTTTTCTCCTTCAGGACTAATGGAATAAAATGAGTATCTATTCCAGCATACTTTGGTTGACTCTTTTTAACAGTAATAGAGTGTCATTTAAATGTGTAGCACTTTGAGAGGTTTTGATTAAAACTAAAGGTCTCATTGTACACCTTGTTTTTTCAGTTGTCAGATGTTTATATTTATCCTTTTCCCCTGATGGAACATAATTTTCCTTTATGAGGCGCTGAACTCGCTGTCCATATAATCCCAAGGTCATCCAAATATCTTTTTTTTTTTTTGTCTTACTAACTGGTCTTTTCTTTATCCATAGGCTCTCTCTGAGAATTTGTGACCCTTAGGGATTACAGAAAATATAGCAGTTTTGACTTGTGTAGGGGCACCTGGGTGGCTCAGTCAGTTAAGAATCCGACTTTGCCTCAGGTCATGATCTCATAGTCTGTGACTTTGAGCACTGCTGAGTTTGAGCCCTGCATAGGGCTCTGTGCTGACAGCTCAGAGCCTGGAGCCTGCTTCAGATTCTGTTGTCTCCCTCTTTCTCTGTCCCTTCCCACTCATGCTCTATCTTTTTCTGTCTCTCAAAATAAACATTAAAAAAAAAAAAAGGAACTGTGTTAAAAAAAATTCAAACCAAAGGGATTTTGTGGTGCTACATAAACACTATACATCTGCTATTTATCTGGCATAAAATTTCCTGGAAACCACACAGGGTCATAAAGTTGTAACGTATTTATGATAAAAATTGTTACTATATAATGTTAAGAAATATTTTCAAACATAAGCACTCTAAGAGGAAAAACTTACATGGATTATTCACTTTAAAAATATAGGACATTATTTTTTTAAACTCCTTACTAACAATATCTCATTTATCATTAATCAGCACTGTTTTTTATTTCAATGTCTAACATTTGCAAATCGCAAAATATCTTCATGTTTTCATGGATGGAAGATACTTTCATTTTCCCCCTAAAAATAACGGGACACTCATCACCTAATTCCTGACTATATGGAGTTTCAAACAGGTGAGAGTACCTTTCAGTATATAAAATATTAACCATTTGGGAGTGATCTGTAGGTAATTTTGTGAGTATGCTGTAATGAAAACATGCTTCACTTCTCAGAACAAAAAGGATGAAACTGCAAGTGATTTCAAACCCACGATACTTCAGTTAGTAAATCACAAGCCTAACTAAAACCATGAAGAAATTTTCTAAAAACAGCTCTCGTCAGTATTTTGTATATAGTTTTCTAACTTCAAGTTGTAAGTTACAGTAAAATCGGACTGACGTTTTCTAGTAATATATGGTGATACCCAAAATAATACCTGTGACAGGACATGAGCAAACTGAGACCCAGGTAAGTTGGGGTTACCTATGCAAGGACACCAGCAGAATTCGTTAGCAGAGCCACGTCTAAAATCTAGTCTGGTGCTTATCTGGAAGCCTCTTCCTGAGTCCGTTCTTTCGCAGGCAGTGGCTGGTCTGCCTTATATTTGCTAATTTCACCCCGAGGACAGAAAGACCTTGTGGCGTGGTAAAAGCAAGGCAGTTTTCGGAGGCTCACAAATCTTTGTGTTTGTATTCAGTTTCTTAAATAAATGAGTAACAACGCCTCCACGCTGGAGCACTTTTAGAGGGAAATGTGGAATGCGCGAACATGCTTTTTACTGTAGTGTTCTCCAGAGATGTATACTATACGGTCACAACGTGCACAACTTTGTCCTGGGCCCCTGAGCTTCTAAAAGGCTAATTTTCGGCCCCTGTGGCAGAAAACTAGGGATCTTTCCACTTCCCCGCATTTACATTTCAAACGAGAACACGTTCATCTCTCTACTTGCGATGAAAACAAGTTCGTTTTCTCCCGCCTTCCCTGTCTTCTCTGAACATTCTCCCCCAGTGACTTCTACCACCGCTTTCTCTAGAAGATTCGCTCTCCCACCGTCTCCCTCCTACCCCACCTTCAAGTGGCTTCTTCCTTTCTTCCGCCTGCAGCTCGCTTTTGTCATTTTTGGCTCCTGAGCTCGCCGACCGGAAAAACAGCGGAAACACACTGCGCAGGCGCACTAACTCATCGCCTCTTTGCCTCTCAAGTGTGGTTGGCCGGTTTCTTTAAATTTCCGACCCTCTCTCATCCCGCGGAGCCGCAATTCTCGCGATATTTGCTTC
>NW_027530354.1:1052883-1120115 GCF_008692635.1 Crocuta crocuta | reverse complement strand
GGCGGGCCTTTTTAGCTCCGCTTGTAGCCTCAGCTGCTGTTTTGTTCAGAGCGGCCGGGCAGAGCATCATGACGTCCGCCTTGGAGAACTACATCAACCGTATCCTCGGGCCGGCTCCTGCAGCCATCAGCCGGGGCCATGGCGAAGCCCGCGTTCGCACCGGGAGGGCTGGTGCTGGAGAGATCGGGAGTCGGGATCGGCGGGCGGTTGGGATGTCTGGCCACTGCGCGGCCTGGGCTGCGGGTGAGGGGCTTAAGGACGTGAGACCCGCCAATCCCGATCCCAGGGCTGGAGCCCACTATTCCTGGGGATCAGGGCGCCTCCTAAATTTAATCTAAAATGCCCGAAATATTCCAAACTGTCTCTAAAAATCCCTGTCTGTATAGTAGTAATCAGCCATCTGTACCTCCATACTACTTCCTTAGGGCCTATACGTTCACGTTTGGCGAGGAGGTAAATCCTTGAATTTGTTTTATTTCATTGTCTTTGCTCATTGTTCAAAGATACCTGAAAGTTTAAAGATGGTGCACGGATTGAGTTTCTGGCCCTTTACCACTTGAAGTCTCAACTTTGTTGGTAGCGTGAAAATAACGCTTGTTGTCACGAAGGGCAAATAACTTCTAAAACTCCATGGGAAGGCTTAATGTACCCTATATAGGTGTTACCATTTTAAAATCTCAAGACAGAAACACTACATTGCTCTCCTGTACAAATTTGGACAAAAGTGAAATACTAAATACTTAATAATGCAAGCCTACTGGCACCTTGTGACATTGATTATAGCTTCTTTTTTGAATTCCAGAGGCCAAGTCCTAGAAGAAAGTGTCTTAATGCGTTTGAAAACAGTCAGCATTGGTTAATTTAGCACTAATTCAGTTTTCCTTTTAGAGATCGAGGAACAGGTTGAGTAAAGGGGGAAACGTCTTGCTCAAAGTCCAACTGGCAACATTCCCCAGTGAAAAGGAGTACCAAACTTTTCAGCTGCTTTGAGATGGGAAGCAACTGATCACAAACAGAAAGGGATTCTTTTTTCCATGTTTGGTTGTGTAATTTAATTGAGGAATTTAGATCTTTAAAGTTATGTTGTGAATGTAGTAGCTGTGTTGAATAGTTGTATCCTAATTCTGTCCAACTTTTTCCTAGTAATTCAAACCATTTCCTTACCAGATTCTAACATTTTATTTTCATTCCTTGAGAATGCTTTCCTTAATTCAGTTATCAGGAACTGTTGCAGTTATTACTTCTGATGGGAGAATGATTGTGGTAAGTGTTTAGCATATTCATTCTCTCCTTGTAAGCTTCTTGGTTGTAAAGTTTTACGTCAAACTTCCGATCTCTAATGCCTAAGCACCACAGTACACCTGCATTGCAGTTTTGTTATGATTCAACTCTTTATCGTAAATACCTGCTGATCCATATTTTCTTCATTAATAAACACTGGGAGTAATTTATATATAAAGCTTCTAGGAGCCAGGATGAATAATAGAGTCTGTCCTCAGAGAGCTTCTAGTCTAGTCTTAAGACATCTGTGTGTATTTTATATTTATCTTCCTCTAACATTTTTTATTCCTTCCCCCATGCAATGCTCTGACATCCACGACATGAATCATAAGTGGGTTTTTTTTTTGAAATTTGCATATGCTTCTTAGAAACTTCTTTATGATTTAGATACTACATATATAGACTAATGAACATTTAAGGCTTGTATAGTTGTTAATATGTTTTTAGTATTTGTCGGTTGTATGACCTCTCTTTTTTGTAGGGCAAATTATAATTGACTCTCTTATTTCATTTGAACTTTTATCACAGTATCTCCTTTTTAATTCCAGAAAATTCTTGGATTCTCTCCTTGTTCTGTTCCTTGATCTGAGGAATTTATCTCATGATTTTTGGCTACTTAATTATTTCTTCACTTATAAATCATACATTGTTTAAAAAAAGTTTTTTGTTTTTTTTTTTTAATATTTTTTATTTCTAGGAGGGAGAGAGAGAGAGACAGCATGAGCAGGGGAGGGTCAGAGAGAGAGGGAGATACAGACTCTGAAATTGGCTCCAGGCTCTGAGCTGGCAGTCAGCACAGAGCCCGACACGGGGCTCGAACCCACGAACCGCGCGATCATGACCTAAGCGAAAGTCGGACACTTAACCGACTAAGCCACCCAGGCGCCCCTTAAAAAAAGTTTTAAAGCTGCTAAACTTTCTGTTTTCTAACTATGTAATTCATATAATTTAATTGCTTATTTTTTCATTTTGCAATTGTGTCTTTGCTTTCTTTTTCATCCTTGTGATTTTTCCAAGTGAGTCCCTAAGTGACTTACCAAAGTGTTAAACTTAGCCAGTTATTTAGAGGTATATCGTGTACCAGGCACTTTACATCTGTTATATCACTTAATCTTCAATCCAACTCTGAAGAAGTATCCTTGAATTCTCAGTTAGGAACCAAGTTCAGAAAAAGTGAGTCACTTTCCCAGAGTCACTTGGATAATGTGGCAAAACCAAACTGAGACTTAAATTCAACTTGACTCTAAAAAAATAAGTAAATAAATTCAACTTGACTCTAAAGCTAAGGCCAGTGCCTTATTTCCTTCTTTAAAAAATTTTTTTTTAAGTTTATTTATTTATTTTGAGAGAGTCAGAGACAGTGTGAGTAGGGGAGGGGCAGAGATAGGAGAGAGAATCCCAAGTGGGCTCCACACTGTCAGCACACAGCCTGATGTAGGGCTCAAATTCATGAAACACAACATGACCTGAGCTGAAACCCAGCGTCAAGATGCTTAATCGACTGAGCCACCCAGGTGCCCCTGTCTTGCTTCCAAAGAGAAGTCTTTTTGTTTTTTAGGCACTTCATTGTATTTTGTCAGTAAGAACAGTTTGAAACATTTTTATCTCATCTTAACACTTCAAGAAATCTATTGCTCTTAAATACTTGCAAATAGTTTTTTTATTTTGTAAAAAAAAACCCCTCATTTAAATTTTCCTATTTTTGTTACTAGGATAGATATGTTTGAGAAATATTTTGATTTCATAGAAGAAGGAAAGTTAGGGGTACCTGGGTGCCTCAGTTGGTTAAACCACCCAGCTTAATTCTGGCTGAGTCCGTGATCTCTCAGCTCGTGGGCTCAAGTCCCCACATCGGGCTCTGTGCTGACATCTCAGAGCCTGGAGCCTGTTTCTGATTCTTTGTCTCCCTCTCTCTCTGTGTCTACCCCGCTGCTCGCTCTCTGACTCTTTCTCTTTCTCAAAAATGAACACTGAAAAATGTAAAGAAAAAAGGACAGCTTTGTTAAAAGAGCATTTTGAATACTGAAGTTCAGTAATTTTGTATTTTTTTTTGACATCTGGCTCACTTGATAGAATACTTACATGTAAAATGAAGTCAAGAGGCTATGTCTGTGTGGTAAAAGCTACATATTAATTAGTTTATAAATAGTCCAGATTTTCTTTCTCTTCCAAATTCTAGGTTATCATTTTCTCCTTTTATATTCTGATTTTACATATTTTGATTTTCAAAACATGAAACAGTTTAATAGTGAGCTTGAGAGAACTAACCAACTAAAACTAACATAAGTTGACATTTCTTCAGAAACTTAAAAAGCATCTGAGTTACTGTGTTGTCTTCCTTTACTCAAAACCAGGATTCTTCCATAAAATTTTCTCTGAATATTTCTTTCAAGTTCTGGTTCTACTAATTACAATCCTATTTGTAGCTACCTTACCGGGTTTGGGGAAGATTAAATAAATACATGTGAGGCCTGTAGAACACTGACAGATAGTAAGTACTCATTAAATGTTAGCTGTCACCACCAGTTGAAGTTTGAGTATATTTATGGGACTGATTTGAATCTCGGAAGAATGGTAAATTATATTTGCCTATTCGTAGTATTATAATATAGTAGTTCAGTGGTGTGGCCCTGAAGCTAGACTTTTGTGGTTCAACTCCTAGCAATGCTACTTTCTACTCAGGAAACCTTGCGAGAGGACTTAACCTCTCTATGCCTCAGTGTTTCTTCTCTCAAGTGAGAATAACTAGTATTTCCTCAAAGGATGAAAATTATTTGAGATAATGAGTGTAGTGTGTTTAGCACAGTGCTTCCTACTAGTGCATAGAATGAAGTGATACTGTTGCATGACCAGCTATGGCTGGTATGTATAGACTTCCTCTTTTTGTATATTTATATAGTTTTCTCTTAGATTTTATTTGTAGTAGTCTGTGTCTAATGTTAGCTGCTACACTACCTGGGCTTTTAGGCTGCTTCCTTACACTGGTTCATGGGTGTCCTTTGTAACTCTGAACAACTCTGCACACTAGTTAGATGGGTGGTGTGGTTTTTCCTCTTAAAAAACCAAAAGGTAAGTTTTGTGCCGCTAGGTAATGTTTGTTACAAAGAGGTATTCTATTTTCAGTGGACTTATGTTTAAAATCAGTACTTCCATTAGTGTCCCTGGAAGTAAAATTTTTGTGTCATTTAATTTGTGTCATTTAATTTTGTGTCATTTACATTCAGGTAAACAGAATATTTTTCATTTTCTTTACAGGGAACACTGAAAGGTTTTGACCAGACCATTAATTTGATTTTGGATGAAAGCCATGAACGAGTATTCAGTTCTTCACAGGGAGTAGAACAGGTGGTGCTAGGGCTGTACATCGTAAGAGGTGACAATGTGTAAGTAACATAGGTCTTCTTTTTAAGGCAGGTCAAATCTACTATAGGTTTACTGCCTTGCTGTATGGAGAAGGGGTTTTTATCTACTGAGATTGGTCATATTTCTGATAGTTAAAATGTTCTTCCAAAATAACGTTAATTTTAGAGGAACATAAATATACTTCTAGGGCCCAAGGCAGGATTTGAAAATGCCTTTGAAACCTCTTGCATGAATAATTTTAAATAATTCATGCTCTATAACAGTTGAATCTACGAATAAGTACTTATCCATTACTTTTTTCTTTAAATTTTATAGTATAATTGGGTCACCTAAGATGCCCCATGTTTATGCTGTAGCCTCAGTTAATTTACAACATACTGATATGACAGTTTGAGAAAATATACTTTAAAGGTAGCAATTTAAGAAAATCTACAACAGATAAAGCAATACTGTCCAGTAGAACTTGTGGCAGTGATGGAAGTGTAGGTCTGCGTGGTCCACTGTAGTAAGGTGTAACCAGGTGTGGCTGTTGAGTACTTGAAAACTAGTGTGACGGGAATTGAATTTTAAATTTAATTTAATTACTTTTAATAGTCTCATGTGGCTAGTAGCTATTGTATTAGACAGTGTAGTTATAGAGGCTATAAAATTATTGAATCCATTTCTAGTGAGTATAGAATTAAAACATGTGGAAGGCAGCAAAAGATATAGTAATAATGTGTAAACATTATTTTGGAAGACAAATAGGATATAGAAGATGAGGGAATACTTCATCCATAAATTATTTTAAGAAAGTCACGTGTGGTCTGAATATAACAACAGCCGTACCCAGCTGGAGAGCCATGGCTTGATGTTCAGCTGGGTATTAATGAAAATAATGTTATGGATGTTATGGTGGTGTTGAATCGAGAAAAGTTTTGCTGGCTTTAACCTTAGCCAATCATATAAAAAGTTATTTGTTAAGATACCTGAGTACTGGTTGCTACTAGTATCTTTGGATGTGAAGAACTTTTCTTTCTTTTTTTCTTTTAATGTTTGTTTAATTTTGCGAGAGAGAGAGAGAGCACAAGTGGGTAAGGGGCAGAGAGAGAGGGAGAGCTGTCAGCACGGAGCCTGATGTGGGGCTTGAATTCACGAACCAAGCCATGAAATCATGACCTGAGCCTAATCGGATTCTTAACTGACTGAATCACCCAAGTGCCCCAGTTTTGGAGTTTTGTACCATATGTATCTGATATATGTCTTTTTCCTTTAAAGACGCATGATCCAATCACACTGTATACAATCTGTCTTTTAATATTGGTTCCTGCAATAATGTTGCCTTTAAATTGCTTCTTGAGTTTTGTGACTTAAGTTGCAATTTACTACCTCATGAAAATTGTATTTGCTTTTCACCTTAAGTAGTTTTTACTGTGTCCTTTCAGTTTTGTTTAGAAATGAGATTATTTTAACTGATTTTTTTTTCCTCCTTAAATAACTACAGTGCAGTCATTGGAGAAATTGACGAAGAGACAGATTCTGCGCTTGATTTGGGGAATATTCGAGCAGAACCTCTAAACTCTGTAGCACACTGAGGAAAAACTACATGCATTGGACATCTGTAAATCTTTGTATAGAAACTGATTATTGTGAGGATGATGTATGGAATTTTTATGGATGTGTAATTGTGGACTTAGACTCCATATTGATTCATTGTAGTATGATATGTAAATTAAAATATTTCTACATTTCATTGAAAATTTTTTATTATTTTTATTTATTTATTTATTTATTTATTTTGCCTAAATCAGGTTTGGTAGTTTAGTTTAATTTTTCTCTTGAATATCAAAATCTGATGTGTATACTGTGAGAACTTTTGGAAAAAATATTTGATATTTTAATATTTATAGAAAACTAGTTAAAAAGAGAGTGTTGTGTGCTATGTTAAATCAAGCATACAAATACCATCAATAGTGCAAGATCCATGTGTTTCTGATTTTTAAGAAAGTCACAGAAAGGTAAGTCTTGTCTGAACCATCCCGTTTACCACACTGCCCTGCTGGTTGGTGTCTCTCTAGCCTTTTAGAAGTCTGGGTGAAATTGTGTTTGGTTAAGAAAAGGAGGAATGCTAACAAAGTTGCATATTATCTGAAAAGAAAAATCATTCCAGATCATCTTAAAAGTCATCTTAGTTTTTAATCTTAAAAATTGGGGAATTTTTAGTATTAATGGAGTTTTTGTTGTTTATAAATGTGAGTAAATAAACCCTATGTTTATATTGAGTCACTGCTCGCTATTATTGTCAGAACTTCATGACTCCTTGGCTCCATAAACCTATTTTCAAATGAACTAAACATGGTTTCTCAGAGCAATAATCAACAGAATAGGCTATTTGAGTGAGTCAGTTAAGTGGATAATGTCCCTCCTCTTACAGATAGGCTGTTTTCTAACACCCCTTGTACAGTTGATTGAACTTTTTATTTTAATATTTTATTTCTTCTTTAGAGAGCACTATGAGATCATGACCTGAGCAGAAGTCAGGCGCTCAACCAACTAAGCCATCCAGGCACCCCAGTTGATTGTGGACTTTTTAAAGAATCCATAGAAACAATGTTACAGATACTGTTGAGATCTCTCTGCTGGTCCACAGAAATTCTCATCAACTCACTGAGGGCCTAAGTGTGTAACTTTGTGGTGAGGAGAAAATAAAAAAAATACTTACATTCTTGTAATTCAAACAAAATTTAAATAGTTTTTCTTTTTTAAAAAATGAAAGTTTTTAAGGGTTGGTTGGCATTTTTGTAAAAATGCACATAGCAAATATTTTAAGCTTTGAGGGCCATATGGTCTCTGTCACAACTACTCAATTCTATTGTCACATGAAAACAACCATAGATAACACATAAATGAATAGTTGTGGCTGTATTCCAATAAACTTCACTTATAATAACAGGTGGCAGGCTGGATTTGGCCTGTAGGCCATAGTTTCCTGACCTTTGGCTGAAAATAATATAAGCTCAGTAAGAAAAGATGAGGGCTAATTTATATAAAGTCTGAAAAGAGCTTCTGGAATAGATCCTTTCAGAGTTTAGAGGTAGATTTCATTTGTACTTTTTAATATTTAAAACTGCTTGTTAGATATGATCTTTTTTCTTTTTTTTTTTTTTTCACAAATAAAACATTTTCCAGAGGAAACTATCTTCACTCTTGCACAGAAACAAGACTTATAAAGAGAACTGTTGAGATAGTTGTCTTCCCTCACTGGTCTTCAGGCACCATCACCCACATATCTTGGTTGATGTTCTGATCTGCCTCGGGATTAGAGGAAGTTTAGCTAGTGTTGGTTATCATAAATATTTGGCTTTTAGGGGCGCCTGAGTGGCATCTGACTCTTGATTTCAGCTCCTGTCATGATCTCACAGTTTATGAGTTTAAGCCCCACCTGGGACACTGCTGACCGTGCAGAACCTGCTTGGGATTCTCTCTTTCCTTCTCACCGCCCATTTGCCCGTGTGTGCCCACATGCTTGCTCTCTCCTGAATAAATAAGGCATATTTTGCTTTTGTAGTATAAGGTTTTATAATTAATAATATAATGAAAATAATGCAAAGTGAGTAAAGCAAACAGGTAATTTAATTAGGACTATAAACCAAATGTGCTGTTTAAGTAAATAGTATTTTACATGGATAAACTACTTCTAAAAATCAAATAAGGAATGCAGATCATTCATTTGCTAAGTGAAATGTATTCTAACAGTACAAATGAAGTCCAAGTCAGATACTTTGCCAACATACTTAATATAATACAAATTACACACAAAGTAGTAAACAAATCATAGTCCCCGCCCCCACAGTAATGAATTTCTAATATGATGTATCCTGAAATCAGGTGATGGCATTTACCTGATTGATGTCAGAAAAATCATTCCTCAAATATGAATTGAATATTTCTATTAACGGTAGTGAAAATGAAAGCACACCAAATGGAATAAGCAATTCTTGGGGCATCTGGGTGGCTTAGTTAACTGTCCAACTTCGGCTTAGGTCATGATCTCATGGCTCGTGATTTTGAGTCCTGCATCGGGCTCTGTGCTGACAGCTCAGTCAGGACCTGCTTCAGATTGTGTCTCCTTTCTCTGCCCCTCCCCTGCTTGCATTCTGTCTCCTTCAAAATAAATAAACCTTAACAAAAAAATAAAACAAAACAAAAAACTAATGGTATAAGCGATTCTTTATTCCTGGGTGCATATGGTAGGTTTTTTGTGCTTTTAACCAGTCAAATTGGATATTTTTTTGCATGAGCCTTGTAAAGGAACCACAACTATGAGTGGCAATTGATTCTTATGCAGTGTCAAGTTTTTATGTTCTTTAATGAGACTTATAATCACTTTTCTTATTTATAAAGAGCCTCAAATAAATTTTAACCCATAATTAACTCCGTGCACTATCTAAGTTCAACTTAATGAATCAAATTTTTCTTGGCAAGATATTTATACTAAACTTTTTTGTAAAGGGCAATTAACTGCAAAAGGACTTAATTTGTTCCTTTTTAACTGAAAACCTACCACCTAAAGCAATAATTTAAAACATTGCGTTTAGGCTAAAATACTTTACTAAATCAAATGGCCTTGCATTTAGGCTAAAATACTTTTCTAAATCAAATGGCCTTACATGCTGACAGTTTTAGTTTAAATATTACAAATTGTGATATGGAAAGAATAATTAAAGATAATTCATTAATATGTGTTTTACTTAAACATCTTGTTTAACACCTTTATAAAATCATTCCGAATTTTTAACCTAATGTGAGATAGGTAAGAAACTTTTTAAGTAGTATTTAGTATAAATGTAGGCTATCCATGTCAACATGTTCCTCAGACATGTAACAAAGGATTCATGTGGATGAGCAAGTATACAGTGTCTTCACAGTGGCATGTCAACCTGCAAGGGTGCTACCCAGAATTATAAAGCAATCTTTAGCTGGCCATACAGTGTATTTGGGGCCTTCACATTCAAGATTTAGTAGGTAGCATTTTTTAAGTGCATATCGTGTCGGGCATGATGCGAAAAACTTAGAACAGTGACCATTTTACACATGAGGTCATTGACACTCAGCAGGGTTAAGTGCCTTATGAGAGGTCACACTTAATGAGTAACAGGGCTCTAATTTGACCAGGTCTTTGTATTTTTATAAACTGCTTATGAGTAGAGTATGATATCAAATTCCTGAAGCCTGACTGAAAGAAATATTTAGATGATCTAAGGCAGTTTGCAAAGGTGTGTAGTGGGTCATTTTCATAATTACCTGAGTTGCTTTAAATATTATCAGGCTCCACCCTCACCGATAAGGCTCAGTAGATCTGGAATGGGGCAAAAAGGAATACTCAATAAATACCTAAGTAAGGAAAGTGTGGTAGAATTATTAAAAGACCTACTATGCCTGGATGAGCCTATAATGATGCTTCAAAATCCTTACCTTTAAGACATGGATAACAATATGGATCTTTTGGCATTGTGACCAATAAAATCAGACTCCCTTTACAAAATTTGGTTATGACATGGGATTTAAGAGTAAACAGCTTATTCTAGGTATTCAAAGGCCAAACTGGAAATGGGTGTCTTGTACCTTCATTTTTCAGAGTCCCATTGGCTACCATATTTCTCTGTAAGAGACTGGAATATTTAAATTCTGATGATTTAAGGTGAAGTGGAAGATATGACAAGTTTATATTATTTAGCAAATATGCAGTATAATTAAATTTGTTTTATGGCAATCATATACTCTTGATTGATAGAGTGTATTTATTTATTTATTTAAAATGTATTTTTGAGAGAGAGACAGCATGAGCAGGGGAGGGTCAGAGAGAGGGAGACACAGAATCTGAAGCAGGCTCCATGCTCTGAGCTAGCTGTCACAGAGTCCAAGGTGGGGCTCGAACCTACGAGCTGTGGGATCATGACCTGAGCCGAAGTCAGACGCTTAACCGACTGAGCCACGCCGGCACCCTTGATTGATAGAGTTTAAATGAAAACACAAGTTTTTCATGTATAAACTAGGATATCCATTCTGAACTTGCATAGTTGTATACCTCCTTTTATAAATTTATTCATTTTAATATTCTATTTTACTGATTTGGCCTTTTTGTTTGTTTTGTTTACCTTGGGCTATTATTCTCAGTATTTAAGTCATTGTCAAGTTTGGCAAAAATTCTATTTACGTGTAAGGCTGAAAAGCACAATGTTGACAAGCCAGAGCTCTCTCCACTCAGGTTGCTATTGATCCATTAAACAGCATAGTGTTCCCGTTCAACCAGCTACAAATTTGTTTAAATATAAGATAATTAGTCTCTTCTCCATCTTGTGTATAAGAAGTGTTTATGTGAAATTTGGTCAAATGCTTTTCAGTGATCTTCATTTCTCTTTTACCAGGGGAACTATATGACGTGGGCATATTCGGTCTTCGTGAATCAATGCTGCCTCCTAGTGATCACTACTTCCTTTTCTATATTTCCACAAACTGAAAAATACACAGTACTTTGGAATTTTATCAGAGACATTTGTAAAGCCATTAAGGCACACCAGGTACCATGCTTTCAACTGTGGATATACCAGGGAATGATATTAACAAGTTTTTGTCCTTGTGAAGCTTGTATCTGTCGTTAGCACCTCAGCCAAATCATCTTGGCTCAAAGGTTTACTGTCCAAATTATGGGTTATTTAAATTCCTTCAGTGCTTTGGGATGTAACTTTTAGGGCTTATATTCATTTAAAGCAACTAGAAACTGTCTTTTTAAGTGGATATAATTTGCATTAATCATTTTCCCAACTCTTTTCGTGTTTTAAGATTGCAGTCTCTGTAGTTGTGTAACGATAAGGATAAAGGCAGAAGAGGACTTAAGCAGCCATTTTCTCTCCTTAGTTAACAGAATACCATCTGCTGCCCACGATCATTATTTGGCGAATGGAGGAGTTGAGAATGATTCTGCAAGACATTTTTCAGATCTTAGGTGCAGCATTAAATTTTTTTAAACATCCACTTTCTGTATTAATTCTTTGTTACACATTTACTTCCATCTTTTTTGTACATATTTCTTTTTTAAACATCCTTTTATCTTCTCGATGTATTACTTGCCAGAAGTGGCACTGGCAAAGTATTGCTACAGCTAGGATCCAAATCCCATCGTATTATCTCTACCCCAGTGTTTTTCCAAATATGTGATATGGCTTCTCTCTTCTCATTAGGGTAATTTTCATATAACTGTAAATTTTCGTTTTTGTTTTCTTTTCCCTCTGTGCTGGCTTCACAAATACCAAATAATGAAAAGGTACCAAATTGCTATTATATTTGAAATATATTAAAAGAAAAATAACTCAGGAGCAGGGGAATGGGGGGGCACATATCTCCAGGGGATACATAACTTACTTCATGTATGAAAAACGTGTGTGTATATTGTGTGTACTGGGGAGCAGACAAGAAAATAATGTTCTATTTGATGTCTGAAAATATGCACAATATATCTTTTGTTTCATTTAATTTGTCTTATATCAAGAAAATCATAGATTATAATAAATTACACTCTACAAAGGGTGAATTTGTAAGCTAATATAAGCTTCCAGAAAGTACTGCATTAATGGCTTATATAACATCTTAAAAATAATGTCCTTAATGACATCATAATGATAGTTAAAATTTTTTAAATTAATTTTATCTTAAAAGTTAAAATTTTATTTTAAAAAGTATTTAGATCTCTCAGCCTGACTTGGGTAAACTCTACTGTAATTATGTAGAAAAGGACCAGAGACACTAAAGATAAGTAGGAGGTGTAATTTTTAGGAATTTTTAAATTAAGAGGTGAGGCCCGTGTAGCATGTCCTGGAAGGGAATCAGACCTCACTTGTAGCAAATTAATCTTCCCATGTCTTGGATACTCTAATAAAAATGGAACAACCTCCTTCTTGAGTTGTTAGAAAGATTAAGATAGTAAACACTTAGAATACTGCCTGAAACAAAGTAATGTGTCCATGTTAATAACACCTAACGTATATCCTAATAGTGAATGAAGGACTCCCAAGTTGTCTAGTATGATCTAAGAAATGTACTCAAAAGTAATTAAGAACATTTCTTAATAAAGTTTTTTGATGGAAAAACTACTAGTAAAATTCTGTACAGAGCTATAAGTTAATTGGAAGTAAAAGTATCTTTCCCTTAAAGGCAATAAGTTTTGGTCACCACTTTTTTAAAATGCTACAGGTAGAGAAAGTAACAGAGAAAAGCAATTCAAGTCAAAGTGATTAGAAGTCAAAAAAATTAGATCTCTTTAGCAGGAAAAGATAGATGGGAAATGGGAATATGCTAGAATTCTGAAATTAAGAATGATAAGAACTTGCATATTTAATTTGGTATGTTAAAACTAAGTATCTTATAATATTATAAGTTTACCTTCCAATAAGAGTTTAGGGCAAATAAAATTCTACATTAAAGAATGAATAACAAACCCAAGCAATTCATCAATAAAACTTCTTCAGAATTTACTATGAGAACCTACACTGAGAGATATCACCAATAAAATGATATTTGAAGGCAATACATAAACGTGCCCAATGTACGACAGAGTTTGTAAATGTGCAGAGATGTGGGACAGCAAGGAGGAGAATTCATGGAAATGGATAGATTTGTGCTGGATCCTAAAGAATAGTAAGGCTTTGCATAAATGGTTGAGAAAGCTTTCCACATTGGTGGACACAAAGGCCAGAATGAGCAAGCTGTATAATAATTCCTTGGGTAATAAGGAATAGACTGATAATCTGTGCAGTAAAAGCTCTAATCCTGCATACTCCAAAGAAAGAACTGGGCCTGACCTATCTTCTGGGAAGGTAATCTCTGAGCCCTTGGAATATCCTTCTTGATAAGAGAGCTTTCATATGCCTGAAGTGCTTGGCCATGCTGGTTTGGGTTTAACAGGGGGTTGGAGATGCAGTAACTAAGGTAAGTCATGTGGGAGCTGCATATCTATCTGTATCTCTAAACAGTGTTCACTGAGCCCTGGTAAAAACCCCAAACACCAAGGCTTGGGTAAGCTTCTCAAGTTAGCAATACTTTTCGCACGTGTCATCAAACAATACTGCTGGGACAATTAGATGCTATCTGTACAACTCCACTGGGAGAGGACTACTGGCAACTTGTACCTGGTTTTGTTGTTGTTGTTGTTTGTTTCATCCAAAGTGTCTCTTTCCTTTGCTGATTTTAATCTGAGGGAAGAGAAGGCAAATGATCTACAGTCTTAAAGCCACAGCTAACTCAGATCTGCCCTCAAACTCTTGATGGCAAAAATAAGGTATTGATTACTGCTTTAGCTATCAAACACATTAGAACAAACACATTGTAGGCCTAATCAGGCTTCTCAGAAAAAGAAAAAATTAAGCCAAAGCAAACAATTAATATCTGACTTCTTGAAGTAGATCTTTTAAAAAAATTTTTTTTTTGTTTTTAATGTTTATTTTTTAAAAAGAGAAAGAGTATGAGTGGGGGAGAAACAGAGAGAGGGAAAGACACAGAATCCAAAATAGCCTCTAGGCTCTAAGCTGTCTACCAGTACAGAGGCCAATGTGGGGCTCCAAACCACAAACTGTGAGATCATGACCTAAGCTGAAATTGGACACTTAATTGACTGAGCCACCCAGGCGCCCCTTGAGGTAGATCTTAACTGGATCCTGTCTCTTGATACCATGGGTGCAAAGGTACTATGGGGAGAGGAATTGGTTTGAAAGCCTGGTAGGCTTGGAGTTAAGTTATGGGTAAGCCCATATTAACTATGGGATTTGGGGCCAATTAATCAAGCTCCCTAAACCACAGTTTTATAATTAATAAAAAGAAGAAAATGACAGCATGACAACTTTGCAGAGCAATTATGATTATTATACAGAGAACATATGTCAAACACATAATGTCCTGTCTAGCCCAGAATAAAACTGAATATATGTTAGTTCCATTTCTCTTCATTCCCTTATTTATTTATTTATTAAAAAATTTTTTTTAATGTTTTATTTATTTCTGAGAGAGAGATAGAGAGCATGAGCAAGGGAGGGTCAGAGAGAGAGGGAGATACAAAATCTGAAACAGTCTCCAGGCTCTGAGCTGGCAGTCAGCACAGAGCCCGATGCGGGGCTCAAACCCATGAACCATGAGATCATGACCCAAGCTGAAGTTGGACGCTTAACCGACTAAGCCACCCAGGCACCCCTCTTCATTCCCTTATTTAAAAGGTAAAAAATGAATCTATAAAAATCCTACCTGCTAATGTCTTCTTCAGAACTCTCATTCATAACTAAAAAACAAAATGAATTTGCATCAGCAAGAGGAAAATATCTAATAATATTATGAATACAGTATTCATGCTTTTCCACAAAGTATTCCTTTGGAACACCCCTGGAAAATATTCCAGAATGAATATTAATTATACTATTGGTAGTTAGTTGATATATTAAAATTTTCCCCACTATCACAAATAATGATATGCAAGGGACAATGTGATATATCAAAACTTGATACAGATGAATTATAGTTGTAATCATAACCTAACCCAAAAAATCAACACAAATGGCATCATGAATGGAATTGGTATTACAATTGAACAACAAATTTAAGTAGCACAATTTTTCTACATCTCTTCCACTGGGAGCAGTAAGGTGACAGCATATTTACTTTGCTAATTCTTCAGTTCAAGGAGGAAATGTAGGTAGAGACTGTTCAGTTTAGCATGAAGAACCCATTATAAGGTCTAGAGGGACTATACTATGCAATGTTAGAAAACAGGTAAGAGACAATGATCCTTGCAAAATCTTTCTAGTAGCCAGTGGAGAGGAGTACAGAATAGACAAGTGTATTTACTTCCTGTTCTCTGAGAGATGGCAATAAACGCATTAAGTCCTAGCCACTTTATGTGCCTTGCAAACATGTCTATTTCTTCTCTCTTGAAAGAATAAATGAAAAGATCCCATGCTAAGAATTTATCTACTCTGAACTACTTGGAGATTATAGTTGGTAACTTTAAGATGAACCACTGAGAAGGTGGTGGCAATTTTCCAGAGTGGATCCTGCCAGATATATAAATAATTTACATTAACACAGTCAAGCTCTCAGAGTGTGACATCAGGTGTCCCTCTCTCTAGTGGGAGAATTCTTTTATAGCATGTAAGCTAAAACAGTGCCATCTTTTATAAGTACTTTTCATGACAGAGAAACTAGTAGAAATTAAGCCATATTGTGTGGTATAGGCTATTTTCAGATTCATCCCTCAAGAGGATCAGTGAGAAGCCTTTGAAACAGCATTTATATTCTGTATTGACTCTGCTTCCAATAAGGAGATGGCTGTGGGAAAGTCTGTGATTCTAGTTTGTAAGTGGTGACCAGTAGAGATTCTCTCCTTAAGTGCTAGAGAATCTGGACTCTCATAAAGTATGATGGTCATTTTCTTATGACAAGACCTATGCCAAAGAATAAGAAAAACCTTTTTCATTAACTTGTCATTTTTATTTTTTAACCAATTAAAAACCATCACTGACCCTTCCATTACAGTGTGTTATAGCATGACTTAACTGCCTAGAAAATTGAATATAAAGATCAAAGACAATATAGATACTACCATCAAAAGCATAGGGAAACACACAAAGCAAAGCAAATAATCTTCAATGTATACTGAGGTAAGAAAAATACTTTCCATTCCCCAGTATTAAAAAGAAATACTAACACAACAAAAACAATTATTTGTTGAGTGAATGAATGAATTAATGAATGAAAACAATGTTTTCCTTAGAAAAGATAAGAACCATGGAAATTAATTCTGCTTTATAGTGAGTACCTTGAAGATGAGAACTACATCTATTTCATGTTTGTGTTTCTGATATGAAGCATCATGCCTGATTCAAAACTAAGACATTCAAAACTAGACAAAACTAAGGTAGCTTCATACAGTTGATTAAATCTGCACTGGACAAGTCACCACAACTAAGGGTACAACTTACATTGTAGTATTTTTGCTTTTACGACACATCTTTGTACTTCTATTAAAACTTTTAAGTCCAGAGATGGGCTGGATGTATATTTATTATACAACTGCAAATCTGGCTAATGGTAATATCTCGTTTTAACAAAATTAGTAAATTTTACGAAGTAAATGTTTATGTCCCCACAAAAGTCATATGTTGAGATTCTAATTCCAATGTGATGGTATTTGGAGGGGGGAGGGGGCTTTAGGAGGAAGTTAAGTCATGGGAACCCTCACAAATGGGATTAGTGCCCTCATAAGAGGCCAGAGATGGTCGTTCAGCCATCTGAGGGCACAGAAAGTCAACTGAGAGGGCCCTCACCAAGAACCAGACCACACCAGCACATTAATCTCATACTTCCAGCCTCCAGAATTGTGGGAAATAAATGTTTGTTGTTTAAGCAAACTAGTCTATAGTAATCTGTTACAGCAGCTTGAATAGATTAAGACAGCAAATTAGCCAACAAATGGAAGAAAAATATTTTTGTTCTAATGGGAACAGCTCATTCTCTTCAACCTATGAAAGAGAAAGATTAATAGATTGTTAATGTAACAGTTACATATGAATGAACTTGTGATCCTCAATAAGGAATTGCTTTTACAACTTCCATACTGATCTGCAAAAGTAAATTAAAAATATAACCTGACATTTCTTATTGCTTTGTGTTTGTTTACAATCCCAGTGTAACTAGACAGGTACTTTTATTATGAATAAATTGCTATCATTTCTTGTAAATGATTATTACTTATTATTTATTATAAATAATCATTACTTAATCACTTATTAGAAATAACTTGTAAAAATAATAAATCCATTTTATAACAAATCCAGTTTGTTTGTAATTGTATAGAAACAGATAATTATTTTCTAATGTATTTAATGGTACTGTATGGATTTAATGAATTTAGTAAACTTTTGAAACTAAATACACTTCTCCTTAGAAAAAAAGTTAGACATTATTATTTCAGAATCCCACGATTAACATCTTAAAAATTATAAATTGTAGAATTTTAAGAAAGGAAAACAATAAAACTTACATACCAATTTTTAAATAGCTCTTTTATTATCAAAACTGTCATAATCCTACTTTCTGTGTCTTTGGCAGGAACCCCAAGAGAAAATTCATTATCAGAAGTTTTAACTAGATAGCTATGTTTGAATAAAGAATATTTTGATCGTCTTTATTATTCTTTCTGGGAAATCACATGGTGACTATTATATAGAAAAAGTCATGAATAACATTGCTATTTTAATACTGATATAATATACCAACCATACTACATAGTACTCATATTTATGATAATAGAACAGATGCTCATAACTCTATTAATTTTATAAAATTGGTATATGATTTCTGTACACTTCACTTTTATCAGCTATACTAGCTTCATATTAGCATTTAAGTAAATTATCATTGAGTAGTCCTGAACTGAGGGCAGTACAGTTCATTAAATTAACCATAAGTTGCATGATATGATGAGAAGATTCCAAAGTTCTGAATAGAGCTCTTCTCCCAGTTTGGACACATAGCTATATTTTCTTGGTCAAGTACTTTCTCTTAGGCTCCACTGTCTTCTCTAAGATGTGGATCTTGCCTGACCTTCCTAATCCCCAAGTGTTGTGGGGATTTAATGAGATAACATATACACATATTTTGTGAGAAAGTGAAGCAACAGAAGAAACTGCTCATTAACTTTATTACTATCCTATTCTGGATCCCTAAATAAATCCTACTGTCTGTTTTTACATAGTTGCTAAGGTTTCCAAGTTATACAAAAATATTTTTCACAAAATATTTTAAATCTCAACGTTACTTACTAGGTGGCTTATTCCTTGTGGTTTGTAATTTCATAACTTGCTCCCAGCTACTGCATCATTTGTAACTAAAGTTACATACATTATAAGTTATTAGATAACATGTATGTGATTGCATATAAAGATATTAGGGTCTCTATTAACACTGGCCAGTCATGCTAATGGGAGACAGCTAACAGAGGTCAAGACTGATTTGGAATACTATTCCCAGTCTATCTATGAATATTCCAAACCAGATGATCTTAGTGAGAATAATGCTCAATCTCCATGTTAATCTTCAATTGTTTTAGAAGATGAAAACTAACTTTTAGACTTGGATTGTGATATACGGATGGGTTTGAATGAACTTTCCCTAAGAGACTCAGTTCCTCTAGATTCAGAGAATTCTGCTGAACCTTGAAAATTATGATAGCATCCCCTAAAACTAATGTACACATACAAGTCACATAGAGGTTTTCATTACTATATCAAACTTGACTTGAGTAGCTGACCTTAGTAGTAGGACTCTCAGGTAAGTGGTCCCCCACTGCTCTGGAGGAAGATGACATAGGAATTTTCACAGTCTGACACAGGCGCTACATGGGACATAGGTCTTCAGAGACCATCTAGGAGCAAAGAAAGGTGACTAATCCCTCTTTGCAATACTATTTGAATTTGATGGCTTAAGCCGGTCCCTATTAGCAGTCCTTGGATTTGCACCCTAAGTGTCCCACCTGCCTGATTTCTAGTCCCTAGTCCCAGCCCTGATTTCTTGGCAAGAACAACGAAGGGCTCAAAAGGGAATCTAGCAGAAAGTCTGGGTGATGGTGTGGGCTCCACATAAAGTTCTTACTGAAATGATGGAATGCTTTGGAAACAATGCCTGAGCACTTCAGTGTGCGCTAAAAGAGCTGTACTCTAAGAGTCCAGGTGTGGTTCAGTACTAAAGATCTGGGCCAGCACTTAGGAATTAGCCTTTCCCTACTAATGTGAGTTTTCGTAATGATCAAGTATTGATTCTCATATATATTTGGGTATGTTTCTAGCTTTCTATTCTATTCATTTGTCCATCTATGCTTCTATAAGACAATATTTTAATTAGTGGAAATTTATAAATATCTTTATCTTTTCCAAAACTTTTCTTAATATCATCATAATGGTATACCAGAAGAGCATGGCAAATGATTCCAATTTTTAAAATCTTGATATTTGACTTGGCTTATAAAAAATTACTAAAATAATAAGAGAAAAAAATTACACACTTTAATGAGTTTTTTTGTTCAAGAACATGGAGCACCTCTCCACTTCAAAGGTTTTTCTAAGATGGCCTAGTAAAGCATATAGTTTATACCTTTCTATCTACCTACCTACATATCTAAAGAATGTTGATTAAAACAACAAAGAGATCCACACACCTATTAGAACAGCCCAAACCTAGAAGATTGACAACATCAGATGCTGGTGAAGATGTGGAGCAAGAGACACTCATTCATTGTCAGTGGTATGGCTAGTGGCTATACCATTTTGGAAGAGAGTTTGTCACCTTCTCACAAAACTAAACATAATCTTACAGACAATCTGGCAATCACACTCCTAGGTATTTACCTACAGGAGCTGAAAACTTACGTGCACAAAAAATCTTGCACATGAACATTTATAGCAGCTTTATCCATATTGCCAAAACTTGGGAGCAACCAATATTTCCTTCAGGAGATGAAATGATACTGAGGTACATCCTGAAAATAGAATATTCTTTAGTGCTAGAAAGAAACACACAGGGGTGCCGGGGCATCTGTCTCTTGATTTTAGCTCAGGTCATGATCCCAGGGTCGTGGGATTGAGTCCTGCATTGGATTCTTTCTTTTAAGATTCTTTCTCTCTCCTAACTCTCTCCAACTCATTCTCTCTCTCAAAAAAAAAAAAAAAAAGAAAAAAGAAAAGAAAAGCAAAGATAAAAAGAAAAAAAAGGAATGCACTACCAAGTCATGACAAGACATAGAGGAACCTTAAATGTGTATTACTAAGTGAAAGAAGTCAATGTGAAAAGGCAACATAGTGCATGATTCCACCCATAATGTCATCCTGGAAAAGGCAAAACTATGGAGACAGTCAAAAGAGGTTGCCAAGGGCTGGAGGGAGTGTGGAATGGATGGGTGGCAAATGTACAAGACCAAGAGTAAATGTAACCTATGGATGTGGGGTGATTATGATGTGTCAATGTAGGCTCATCCTTTGTGACCGATGTAGTTTCAGTGAGTGACATTGACAGTGTAGGAGGCAGTGTATGTATTTGTGACAGAGGCATGTGAGAAATTTCTGTACCTTCTGCTCAATTTTGTTGTGAACCCCAGAGTGCTCTAAATTATAAGGTCTATTTTTAAAATAAATTATTTTCTCAAAAATATTTTTAGTTCAAAAGTTTCTATAAGAGGTTTTTTCTCTCATTACAGACTTATCTATAATATGCTAATACTTGATACTTTAAAATGTGTAGGGGTGCCTGGGTGGCTTAGTCAGTAAAGGATCCAACTTTGGCTCAGGTGATGATCCTTCAGTCTGTGAGATCAAGCCCTGAGTCAGGCTCTCTGCTGACAGCTCAGAGCCTGGAGCCTGCTTAGGATTCTGTGTCTCCCTCTCTCTCTGCCCTTCTGCTCGTGCTCTGTCTCTCTTTCAAAAACAAACACTTTAAAAAAATTTTTAAAAATGTGTATATTGAAAAAGGAAATGGTGGTTTATATATTTTCTATTACTTTTTAAACTTAGTTAACCCTTCTTAAAATTGTCAATAATGAGTTCCATAATGAATTATGAAAAATTCAGGATACAGCTAAAAGTTTTTGGTTCTGTTGTTGTTATTGAAGCTTTGATTTATGAATAACTGACAGACACACTGTCTTGGATCCTATGTGAGGTTATGATTTTTTAATGTTTATTTATTTTTGAGAGAGAGCACATGCACGCAAGCAGGGGAAGGGACATGAGAGAGGAGAGAGAGAATCTCAAGCTGGCTTTGGAAGCAGAGTCCCATGGGGATCCGATCCCACCAACCCTGAGATCATGACCTGAGCCAAAATCAAGAGTCCAGTGTTTAACCAACTGAGCCACGCAGGCACCCCATGAAGTTACTGTTTCAAATGCTACAATGTCCAAGCTGCTAAGGAGTCTTAGAAGGGGAAACAATGCCTCACAGATGGTGTCCGGCTCCTCCGGTGGGTGGAGTCAGGGCAGCCGCACAGGCCTTTCCTAGAATGTCTCCACTTCTTCCTGGCTGTGCTCCATTGACCTCCAGTCACACTGTCCCTATTACCTGTTCTTTTATGACTCTCAGGTGAGGCTATTAATCCCTAACAAAAAGCTATAGGGCACCTTCCTCATGTTCCCCACGCAGCACCCCTGTGGATTTCCTGAGCTCTGTTAGTGGGACTCAGGCCTGTCACCACTCAAGCCCACGGCCCTGCAGTCTCTCCTCTGGGTGGAGGACTGGGTGTGCCACTTGCCCTTCCTTTCCAAGGAAGAACACAACCTATTTCATCATCTGGGGAGTGGGTTGAGGATCGCTTAAAGGAATCCTAATGCTCTCCAAGTTTCCTGTTTCTCGCTGCCACCTGATCCCACCCAGGAGCATGTCACAGAAGCAGTTCCTGCAGTCACAACCCACAGCATCAATGCTCTGTTTCTTAGAACTTCGTACTTTCAGGGAAAGGAACAGAGAGCTAAACCCTTTGAAACTAAACCTAACTGTAAGGCAGCAGCTCTGGGCAAGTGCATTAGTTCTAGCCACAGGCACCCAGTGAGCAGGCGCTGAATCGGCCCTTCTCCAGTCTATGAAAAGATTGCATGCATCTGTGTCATTCGCTCGATACGGTGGTACTTAGAGGAATGGCGGGGCAGGTGTTCGGGAGGGCACTACAGCCTGTGGACAGTAGTAGTAATAGCCTGTGGCAATGAGGGTTGCACCCAGAAAACATCACCAGGGACCTTGCACTTTTTTTTTTCTTCATCATCTTACTGATTCTAGTCACAGAAGCTTCCTTCCTGGAGCTGATTCCACTCCCACATCTGGAAGGTAGTGGGGATGATAATTTGGGAGCTCACGCAGCAACCCCTGTCCCTGCCACGGTTTCAGAGTGTGACAGCACACGTACCCAAGGGGAACCTATGAGGAGAAAGGGAAGTACCCTGAGCAGGTCAAAAGAGAAAAAGGCATGTCATCCTGTCCTCCCCTCCTCTTCCATCTCTATCTCACTCAATAAAACCTTACCTTTAAACTTTATCCCTAATGCCAAATAAGTTTCATGAATTTGATCTTCGAGATGGCACTGACAAGATTTGAAGAAATTTTTCCTCACACAACTTTAGAGAACTGTTAACATCATCATCTTTGTTTGTAAATAGTGTAATTATATGCAAAATGATTTTGTGTCAAGGATTTTCATTTTAAAATTATTCAAAATAAATCTTTCATATAAATCTATTTAATGTGTTCCTCTCCTCCCCCTTTTATAAAATATGACAAGATGGCCAAAGAATAAATTGGCTTCGGTTTCTATGGTTTCTGCCCATCCATTTTTTTCAAGATAGTCAAATCATTTTTTCAGTCAACTTTTGATTGGATCTTTTGTTTTTAGTTTTTTAAAATGTTTTTTTTTTTTAATGTATTTCTTGAGAGAGAGACAGCATGAGCAGGGGAGGATCAGAGAGAGAGGGAGATACAGAATTTGAAACAGCCTCCAGGCTCTGAGCTAGCTGTCAGCACAGAGCCCGACGCGGGGCTCAAACCGACAAACCATGAGATCATGACCTGAGCCGAAAGTCAGACGCTTAACCGACTGAGCCACCCAGAGGCCCTTTGATTGGATCTTAAAACACTGAAAGACTTTGGAAAAATATTGGTAGTGTATTTTATGACACATAGTTTCATACTTTAAAACAGTAATCTCAATGTACAAGTATGTCTCCAATGGACATAATTCCAAAGAAGAAAACATAGAGAGCAAGATAAGCTTTTCAGCCTCTAACAGTGGGTGCAGTGGGATGGGGGGGGGGGNGGGGGGGGGGGGGGGGGGGGAGAGAAGGGGAGAAACAAAACACAAAACATAATACTTCACAGTAAGGGAATGTCTGAATTAGAATATCATGTAGCAAATCAACACAATTTATATCAAAGATTCATGATTGCAATGATGCTTAAGTGTAGTATAAACATAGGATAAAGGAGAAAAGATCTGCCTCATTAAGAATGGTCTTGAAAGTGATTAGTGTATCATCCTTATGTTACATTGAAGGAATCCTTATATTACATTAAGAAGCTTGAAAATTCTTCTGCATTTAAGTGGTTAGGTAGGCTTTTAATTCTACCATATCTTTTCCACTGTGTTACTGAAACCTCAATGGAAATGGTAAATATATATATAGGAAGTGTAGAAGTTGGCAAATTTTTGTTTTGTAATGATTATAGAAGGCAGAAAAATATCTTAAACGTCTTAATAATAACTTGTTGATTTAGTACTTATATTTTCTCAAGACTTAATACTTGAGAAGGAGGAGGTAAAGAAATTAATATGAGAATATATGTGAAAGAGTAAATACACAAATGGACAATAGCCGTATCATATATGAAAATAGAGCTCTGCAACAATCACCCCAGAATGGTCAAAACCTTGTCAATGACTGCCAATTTCCCAGTATTTCACTCCTCCCTCCTTCTGCTTTCAACTGGGCACCAACCAGAGAAAGCCAAATATGCTCTTCAAATTAATCACATAAAATGCAACATTTCTAAGTAACCAATCTGTAGCTTCCCCATGCCAACCACGCCTAAACAGAGCATACTTGAACTTTCATTTTTTTCAATATTAGAGTTTTGTCACTTTCCCGCTTCTGCTTGAGTCTCTATCAAATGTAAGTGATGATGGCTGATTCCCTTTTTATAATCTCTGAATGAATAGCTTCTATGAGTTATCTTTATTTCTGCAGTTTTCTTAGACCAGCCAGCAAGTTTTGATTTACATCACCTGTCACTGCAGATCCCGATTTCAACTGGGTGCAGTTCCCATGGAGCCTTTCTGTGCCTTGCTTTTAGTGGCTTGTTGCTTCCTTGCTAACATGGAGAGTCACCACTGGCTCTGAATTATGCTCTCTTCATGTTGAGTTCCTGGGCTATTTATTCTCAGCTTGGTAATAAACTAAGACGAATGTTTTGGCTTCCTAGTTCATATCAAGGTTATGTTTACACTACATTGTAGTCTATTACATGTATAATAGGATTGTGTCTAAAGACATAATGTACATACCTTAATTAAAAATACTTTCTAGGGGCGCCTAGGTTGCTCAGTTGGTTAAGTGTCCAGCTTCAGCTCAGGTCATGATCTTATGGCTTGTGAGTTCAAGCCCTACGTCGGGCTCTGAGCTGTCAGCACAGAGCTTGCTTCAGATTCTGCGTCTGCCTCTCTCTCTGCCCCTCCTCTGCTTGCGCTATCTCTTTCTGTCTCAAAAATAAATCAACACCAAAAACAAATACTTTCTAACTAAAACATGCTAACCATTATCTAGGCTTTCAGCGAGTAATAATCTTTTTGCTGATGGAGGGTCTTGTTTCAGTGCTGATGGCTACTGACTGACTAGGGTGGTGGTTGCTGAAGGCTGGGATGGCTATGGCAATTTATTAAAATAATGCAATGAAGTTTGCCACATCAATGGACTTTTTTGCAAATGATTTCTCTGTAGCATGAGATACAATTTCAAAGCATTATACCCACAGTAGAACTTCAATTTTTTCAAAACATGCTGCTGCTTTATCAACTAAGTTTACACCATATTCTAAATCCTTTATTGTCACTTCAGCAATTTTTGTAGCATTTTCACCAGTAGTAAATTTCATCTCAAAGATGCACTTTCTTTGCTCATCCATAAGTAGCAACAACTCATCCATTAAAGCATTATCATGAGATTACAGCAATTCAGTTATATCTTCAGGCTCCACTTCTCATTCTAGTTCTCTTGCTGTTTCTATCACCTCTGCAGTTACTTCCTTCACTAAAGTCTTGAACTCTTTTCCTCCAAGTCATCCATGAGGTTTGTAATCAACTTCTTCCAAACGTCTCTTAATGTTGATATTTCCACTTCTTCCTATGAATCACGAATGTTCTAATGGCACCTAAAATGGTGAATCTTTTCTAGAAGGTTTTCAATTTACTTTGCTCAGACCCATTAGATGAATCACTACTTATGGCAGCTCTAGCCTTACAAAAGTGTACAAATGTATTTCTTAAATAATAAGACTTGAAGATCAAAATTACTCCTTGATGCATGGGCTGCTGAATGTGTGCTGTGTTAGCATGAAAACAGGCATTAATCTCCTTGCACATTTCCTTCAGAGCTCTTGGGTGACCAGGTGAATTGTCAAGGGCAGTCCTATCTTGAACAGAATCTTTTTGTCTGAGCAGCAGGTGTCAACAGTGGGCTTAAAATTTTGAGTAAACCATGTTGTAAAGAAATGTTCTGGCTTTGTTGTTCCATGTACAGAGGACAGGCAGAGTAAACATAGCATAATTTTTAGGGGCCCTAAAATTTTTGGAATGGTAAATGAGCAATAGTTTCATCTTAAAGTCACTAGCATTAGCATTAGCCGCAAACAAGGGAGTCAACCTGTCCTTTGAAGCTTTGAAGCCAGGCATTGACTTCTCTCTAGCTATGAACATACTAGATGGAATCTTCTTCCAAGAATGTTTTATTCTACATTGAAAAGTTGTTGTTTAGCGTAGCCACCTTCATTAATTATCCTAATTATTATTAATTAGTATTAGCTAGATCTTCTGGAGAACTTGCTGGAGCTTCTACATCAGCACTGGCTGCTTCACCTTGCACTTTTATGTTATAGAGATGGCTTCTTTCTCTAAAACTCATGCTGACCTTTGCTAGCTTCAAACTTACCTTCTGCAGCTTCCTCCCCTTTCTCAGCCTACATAGAATTGAAGAGACTTAGGGCCTTGCTCTGGATTAGGCTTTGACTTAAAGGAATGTTGTGTCTGGTGATCTCTCCAGACCACCAAAACTTTCTCCACAACAGCAGTAAGGCTGTTTTGCTTTCTTAATTCATATGTTAACTGGAGTAGCACTTTCTATTTCCTTCAAGGACTTTTCCTTTGCATTCACAATTTGGCTAACTATTTGGCATAAGAGGCCTAGCTTTTGGCCTACTTCAGCTTTTACCATGCCTTCCTCTCTAAGCATAATCATTTCTGCTTCTGATTTAAAGTGAATGACCTGAGAGGCACCTGGGTGGCTCAGTTGGTTAAGCATCTGACTTTGGCTCAGGTCATGATCTCATGGTTCGTGAATTAGAGCCCCCTGTCAGGCTCTGTGCTGACAGCCAGCTCAGAGCCTGGAGCCTGTCTTCGGATTCGGTGGCTCCCTCTCTCTGACCCTCCCCTGCTCATGCTGTCTCTTTCTCTCTCTCTCAAAAAGAAATTAAATATAATTTTTTTAATAAACAAAGTGAATGACATGAGACTCTCTCTTTCAATCAAACACTTAAGAGTCCATTATTAAGTTATTAATTGTCCTAATGCCAATACTATTGTGTCTCTGAGAATAAGGAGGCCTGAGAAGAGGGAGAGAGAAGGGGAACAGCAGGTTGGCGGAGGAGTCAAAACAGACATGCCTATCGATTAAGTCTACTGTCTGATATGGGTGTGGTTTGTGGCGTAAGCCAATTATAATAGTAACATCAAAAATCACTGATCACATCATTATAACAAATATAATAATAATGAAACAGTTTGAAATATTATGAAAATTACCAAAATGTGACACAGAGACATGAAGTGAGCAAACGCACGAAAAATGGTGCTGACAGGCTTGTCTGGTGCAAGGTTACCACAAATCTTCAAGTTGCAAAAAAAAATATCTCCAAGTGCAATAAAGCAAAGTGCAATAAAATAAGGTATGCCTGTATTTGGCAACTGAATATTTCTTATCACCAGACATTTTACAAGTGGTGAGGATTTAACTCTGAACAAAAAGTTCAAGGTCTCACAGATCTTGCAATCCAAAAAGCTATGGGGAGAGGAAGAGATACTAAAGCATTTTAAGTGACAGAATGGCCAGGCAGCCAGCGAAGGCTTCACTGACATCCCATATGAGGTGAACAAGTGTCCCAGCTGACAATTCAAGGAACAGTCTTCCAGGGAAGAATCCTATAGCTACACCATGATAGATGTGTTGAAGGCATGATATGGATCAAGTGAAAACTATGCACTAGGTATTGTTTTTAAAAACAAAAATGCAAAATTGTAAATCCCCTGTGAGAAAAAAAAATGAAGCAGATTTTAAAAGACTACGAAAGCATGCCAAAAATTAACAGATGTTTTGTTTGGGAGATGACATTATGGGTGATTCATTTTCTTATTTTCCTTTTGATAATACCCAAATTCTCATGAAATGTATTATTGCAGTATTTCTCAAAAATGGAAAAAGGTTTCGTTAATGAAAGTACTTGTAAATAGAAGAGAATTTCCACTTACACAGGATTATTTATAATTTCTTCCTCTATAGCTGAAATTTCCTCTATTTTTATATACCAGTTATTTCTTCATTTTTGCTTTATTTAAATACTCCACTGCATGTCTAACACAATATGTTACAAAGCTTCCTCTTATAAATATCCTATTCAAAATTATAACTAAAAAGATTTTTCTGCCTATAAGCTGAACACAAATTATATCCTTTCAATTGACAGTTCATGATACAGGTGTTTGTCTTTTGAAATCTCTTCACATCTTCTAAGGTGAAAACTGCTCTCTGTTTAACAAACTTCTCTTCAAATGAGTAGTAAGTGAAATGCTGTGATATTTCATTTAATTGCTCTTTCAAAATGATTTTCTAATTCAAGGCAGCAGCAAAGGATTTGTAGAAATGAAGTTACAGATCTAGAAAACAAGTAATATTTGTAATGTCTTCATTAATGTTCAGATATTTTCACTCCCAAGTATATTTCTTAAATTCTATGCCTCAGGTACAAAACAATTATACTTTATATAATATTATAGCTATAATATTTCTTCATTACATGGTCATTTGAAAAAAATGCAGAACTAAATGATCCCCTTTGCATCTGACAGAAATACAAACTTAAAAGTTCACCATCTTTTGCAATGTCTTTTGGCAATTTTCTTGACCTAATATTTCCATTATGCTTCAAAACATATAAAGATTAGCATTTCACTAGAAACTGTAACATGTATTGTCATCAGTAAAAGGATGGGGTGGGGGTGTTTTTAATTGTTTAGCCTCAGGAGATACTCAAAATATAAGAGTGGTATTTCTAAGTTTCTACTGCTTTATTTCCGTAAAGAAATAAAGTGTAAATCACAGAAATTTTTTACTTCTTATAGCTGTGTGAACATTATAAAAAAGACAGAGAGATGGTAGGAGAGGAGCACATTAGGATGAAGAAGAAGAGTCCAAAGAAACAAAATTTCTTGCCCATGTGACTTTAAGTTACAAGAAAAATTCAGGGAAATTCCGTCACCTAGAGGCAGTAGGACCAAGCACTGCTCTAAGTATCATACCTATAGATTTGAGGCGATGAAGAAAAAGTGTTTGAATAATTGTGACAGTAATATGACCTCCTATTGCCATCAGGTTCCCTCCCTGCCTTCAGTTTTCTTTTTCTTCTTTTTTATATTATAGGTGAAGGGTGGGGGGGATGTGATTATTGGTGAATACAGAGAATAATTAAAAATCTTTATGTCATCGAATAAAAATGTCACTGTATGACATATCCACCAAAAAACCCAAAAAACAAAATACCCCCAAAACTATCTGTTATTTTTTAAATAAGCATCAAAAATTATTTTAATAGATGTATGGTATTTTCAATTCTTCACAAATACTGTTACCTAATTTTAAGTTTTATGTTATGATTAAATATATTATATTAATCATTTTCAAATGTACTTACCTGACGTGTTTTTAGAATAAAATAAAAAAATTACTAACAGCTTTACATTTATTAAAATTTGTGTTTTTTATAACTAATAATCATTATTACAACTAATCATATTTTGTTTTTTTATAACTAGACTATGGATAAAAATCATCTTAATTATTCAGTTTCTCTTTACATTACATTTTCAGTCAACACAGTGTCAGAGTATTTTAATTACAAATTTTCTTAAGAACAGTTTTTAAAAATATTTAGTATTTCAAAATAGGAGAGAATTTCTATTTCAAATTTAAATATTATTTGAGAAGGCTGTGTCTTTTCCTAAAACGCAAACAAATAAAAACCATTAAGGAAAACTGCTTGTTCAGTTTGTATCTTCTTCTTACCTTCCTTCAGTTCTTTTGTATCAAATGTAGTGCCTAAGGTTGTATCTTCAGAGTTAGATATCTGTTCAACTTTCTTCCCCTTTCCATAATTGGCAATTAATTGATGATACCTATCCACAAAGAGAAAAATACATATAAATTCCAGCATTCATAAATAGTCAAAGTCATAGTACATAATCATCAAATCAAAACCTTAGACATTAGCTAATGCCTTCCTAAGGTGCTGACCTCAAGCCTCGTTTCAAACCAATTCCATTAACAGACACCATTTTTATTTCATGTACTCCAATTCTTTAGTTCTTCTTTTCTTCCTGCTCTCACAAATAAATCACAAGCAAGGTATAAAAAGTAGCTTTAGGTTATTATTGGTGTATTAGTTTGCTAGGGCTGCTGTAACAAAATACAACAGAGTGGGTGGTATTTACATTATTATCTCACAGTTCTGGAAGCTGGAAGTCCAAGATCAAGGATTGTTTCTTCTGAGGGCTGTAAGGGGAGAATCTGTTCCAGACTTCTCTCCTTGGTTACAGATGACTGCTCTTACTGACTTTTCACTTAAAAGTTGCTCCTCTGGCAGCAAGCACCATTCTTGCCTTTATGTTCTAATCTCCTTTTCTAATAAGAACACCAGTCAAACTGGATTAGGACCAACCCTACTGCATGACAATTTTAACCTAACATTTCTTTGAAAGCCCTCTCTCCAAATACAATCATCCAGATTGTGAGGTGCTAGGGGTTAGGACTTTAACACATGATTTGGGGGATAGAAGTGGGACACAATTCAGTTTATAAGACTTGGGCTTAACAGTAAATTGACAAAGTAAAGACAACTAAGTCAGGGACTGAAACATATCCAGTAAGTAATAAATCTTTTCTCCACGCCTGAAAAGAGCCCATCTAGTTATTCATTAATAGACATATGGTTTCAGGATTTCAGTGAAATGAATGTGCCAATGTGAGTTAAAGCCAATTGTAAAATAAACAGCTAAATATGCCTCTCATTTGACAGATTCACTTATTAAAAAAAAAAAACTATATAAAAAAACATTCTCTATGCTTCCACTTTTACTAAGCCATAGATGTGCACCAAGAAGAGAGCTAACAAGTGAAGCTAATAAGCAGAAGCCATGTGCTAAATACCCTAGATAGGCAACACCTATTTAAGCAACAAAAGTCACGATTACAGAAAGGTTAGTTCCCAGAGAGAATTCGATCGCAGCATAGAGTTATTTGCAATTTTTATTAAATGCTCATAGTTCCCACATCCTAAAGGTAATTACTTAGTTATTAGGAAATTACCCTCCTTCCCTTTTACCCTTCCAGAAAAAAAAGAAATGTAATGCTCTTAGAATTTTAAATACTGAAACTATTAAAATAAAATTGAGAAGAGAAACATTCCATGGTTAACATGGTTCTATTTATTCTTAAATTAATGATGGAGCAAACTACAAAAAGAATGCTCTGAAAAACCATTTGGAGGAGATGAAAGATCACAAGGTTTCCTTCCCATTGAACTAGGCAATAAGAGCTTCACAAGATTTATAGATGTAAACAAGCTATTATAGATACACAAGTATTGTTTTTAGACTAATGGATATTTAAAAAAATTTTTTTTATGTCTTTATCTTTTTTATTTTGAGAGACAGAGACAGAGAGCAAGCGGGGGAGGGGCAGAGAGAGAGGGAGACAAAGAATCTGAAGCAGGTTCCAGGCTCTGAGCTGTCAGCACAGAGCCCGAAGAGGGGCTCAAACCCACGGACTCACTGTGAGATCATGACCTGAGCCTAAGTCAGACACTTAACCAACTGAGCCACCCAGGCGCCCCAGACTAATAGATATTTTAAACATACATATGTATCTCCTGGTTGTATATACCCAAACTTTTTAAATGATGAGGAAAACTCCCTATTTAAAAGTAACAGGGACTCTTTTTATAAAAATGAAGAATTCTTTCATAGTATAGATACTCATCAGTAATTTTTTTCTTTATTAAAGAAAATGGTTTGCTTAAACCATGGTAAAATGCAGTACACATGTCTAATATTGCAAAGAAATTATATTCAATTATGGTTCATATATTAAATTTCATGTATTTAGTTTCTAAAGTTCAATTTAGACTTTAAAAATAAACATCTGATGTATGTTATATATATATAATGCATATATATATACACCCCTGTGATATTCATATGGAATTAATGATTAAAACATATTACTAAATGTGAATAAAGTAGGTGGAAGAATAAGAAAACAATAAACTAGAAAAAATGTCTATGTATAATTAAAATTTTTCCTTAAATGAAATTATAAGGAAACTATCCTATATATTGTTTAATTTCATTAGCTATAAAGTAAATTTCTGTTCATTGTATCTTACTTTCTCATTGACTACTTTTTTAAATTCTATTTTAGAAAGGGAGAGAAAGTGTGAGCTGGGAGAGGGGCAGAGAGAGAAAGAGAGAGAGAATCCAAAGCAGCCTCCATGCTCAGCACGGAGCTTAGCGATGGGGCTTGATCCCACAAGCCTGGGATCAAGACCTTAGCTGAAATCAAGTTGGATACTCAATTGACTGAGCAACTCAGGTGCCCTTCTTATTGACTATTAAAATTAGAAATGCACATTCATACCTGAAAAGTTTTGTCTTTTAGATTAATGAGAATACATAGGTTCATGAAAATTCTGAAAACTTACCAAACTAGTTAGCTAACATAACAATAATATTCAAAGCTTGAATAAAATTTTTGTTAATGTGTAAAAAACATTGAAAGAGGCTTGTGTAGATTAATCATCTTTTGCCCAATGTTTTTATGCAGATGTTTTATTATTGGCTATGTCACTAATTGCTGAAATCACTGTCCTGACATACTTCAAATTCCCATGCCACTGGGAGTGAATTTATAGACTGGCCCACCTGCCATTCTTATATTGATTGAATCCCACAATCAGATGAAATCAAAGATCCCTGGGTCCATGGGACCAGAGTTCCTAATAGGATCACCCCTACTGCAGAGCCCATTCCAGCTCTGCACTTTGGAGGCCCACGGTTCTTTCCTTATCATCAAATCCCATACAGTTATTAAAAGATATGCAGTGCCACTTACACAGTAAAACCATTAAAAGAAGCATACTCCTCAGCTGTAAATCCGTAAATATCTTTGCAAGATAAGTCCACTTCTTGCTGAAGAAGAAGACTGACTAAATTTGTTGGTTCATCACTCAGAGCAATCATAAGGGCTGTTCTGGGGGCAAGAGAGATACATCAATATGTATTTATGGATCTTAGACATGTCTTGTACATTTTTTAAAAGTTAGTCTTCTAAATTTACTGCTCAAATGTAGAATGTCTATCAGGAAAAGAACCAGGGCAAGAATGTAAACGGTGGGGCAGAACTACTCAAAAAGGTATATCAATCACAGTTATAACATGGAGTCTAGAAATAAAAGAGTCTCTAGGAAGCAGCTAGCTCAATGGCTTTCAATCCCTGTTCCCTGGAACCCAAATCTCAAAAATCTCAAAATGCTAGGAAGGGGCATGTTTGGGGTTCTGGGGTTCTGGGTTCTCTGGCTCATTTAACTACAGCACTTGGGATTTAGAGATTGAATTCTGTGTAGGATTCTAATTCTAATGTTAATNATATATTGTTTAATTTCATTAGCTATAAAGTAAATTTCTGTTCATTGTATCTTACTTTCTCATTGACTACTTTTTTAAATTCTATTTTAGAAAGGGAGAGAAAGTGTGAGCTGGGAGAGGGGCAGAGAGAGAAAGAGAGAGAGAATCCAAAGCAGCCTCCATGCTCAGCACGGAGCTTAGCGATGGGGCTTGATCCCACAAGCCTGGGATCAAGACCTTAGCTGAAATCAAGTTGGATACTCAATTGACTGAGCAACTCAGGTGCCCTTCTTATTGACTATTAAAATTAGAAATGCACATTCATACCTGAAAAGTTTTGTCTTTTAGATTAATGAGAATACATAGGTTCATGAAAATTCTGAAAACTTACCAAACTAGTTAGCTAACATAACAATAATATTCAAAGCTTGAATAAAATTTTTGTTAATGTGTAAAAAACATTGAAAGAGGCTTGTGTAGATTAATCATCTTTTGCCCAATGTTTTTATGCAGATGTTTTATTATTGGCTATGTCACTAATTGCTGAAATCACTGTCCTGACATACTTCAAATTCCCATGCCACTGGGAGTGAATTTATAGACTGGCCCACCTGCCATTCTTATATTGATTGAATCCCACAATCAGATGAAATCAAAGATCCCTGGGTCCATGGGACCAGAGTTCCTAATAGGATCACCCCTACTGCAGAGCCCATTCCAGCTCTGCACTTTGGAGGCCCACGGTTCTTTCCTTATCATCAAATCCCATACAGTTATTAAAAGATATGCAGTGCCACTTACACAGTAAAACCATTAAAAGAAGCATACTCCTCAGCTGTAAATCCGTAAATATCTTTGCAAGATAAGTCCACTTCTTGCTGAAGAAGAAGACTGACTAAATTTGTTGGTTCATCACTCAGAGCAATCATAAGGGCTGTTCTGGGGGCAAGAGAGATACATCAATATGTATTTATGGATCTTAGACATGTCTTGTACATTTTTTAAAAGTTAGTCTTCTAAATTTACTGCTCAAATGTAGAATGTCTATCAGGAAAAGAACCAGGGCAAGAATGTAAACGGTGGGGCAGAACTACTCAAAAAGGTATATCAATCACAGTTATAACATGGAGTCTAGAAATAAAAGAGTCTCTAGGAAGCAGCTAGCTCAATGGCTTTCAATCCCTGTTCCCTGGAACCCAAATCTCAAAAATCTCAAAATGCTAGGAAGGGGCATGTTTGGGGTTCTGGGGTTCTGGGTTCTCTGGCTCATTTAACTACAGCACTTGGGATTTAGAGATTGAATTCTGTGTAGGATTCTAATTCTAATGTTAATAACAACAACAACAACAACAACAACAACAACAACCACCTACCAGTCTGTCCCAACTGTTTGATTTTACAGAAAAAACAGATATTGGGAATCTAGGTAATTTGCTCAAAATAAATGGCCAGATCTTTTATCAATATCACAAAATGTAAATATATATAGGCATCAATTATATATATATAAACATACACACACATATATATCATCTTATTAAGTAGCTAGAGTTATATGTTCTTATTTTGAATTTATTATACCTTTGATTTTTATCTGAAGCATTCACATCTGCTCCTCTCTTCAGAAGATATTCTACCATTTCTGCATTATTTTCAGTAATGGCAAGTAAAAGTGGAGTATACCCATCCTGAAAAATGTATTTCAAAATGATTATTTAAACTATGGTACTAATATTATATGGATTTTAGATTTAGGTTCAATTTAAAAGAAAAGTCTGTTACCACCTCACACCTGTCAGAATGGCTAAAATTAACAGGTCAGACAACAGATGTTGGCGAGGATGCAGAGAAAGAGCATCTCTTTTGCACCACTGGTGGGAATGCAAACTGATGCAGCCACTCTGGAAAACAGTATGGAGGTTCTTCAAAAAATTAAAAATAGAACTACCCTACAATCCAGCAATTGCACTACTAGGTATTTATCCAAAGGATAAAAAAATGCTGATTCAAAGGGGCACATGCACCCCAATGTTTATAGCAGCACTATCAACAATGGCTGAATTATGGAAAGAGCCTAAATGTCCACTTACTGATGATTGGATAAAGAAGATATGATGTATATGAACAATGGAATTTTACCTGGTGATCAAAAAGAATGAAATCTTGCCATTTGCAACAACATCAATGAAACTAGAATGTTATTAGGCTAAGTGAAGTAAGTCAGTCAAAGATAAATATCATATAATTTCACTCATGTGGAATTTAAGAAACACAATAGATGAACATAGGGGAAGGGAAGGAAAAATAAGATAAAAACAGAGGGAGGCAAACCATAAGAGACTCTTAAATACAGAGAACCAACTGAGGGTTGCTGGAGGGGTATAGGGTGGGGGGAGGGGCTAAATGGATCATGGGCATTATGGAGGGCCCTCGGGATTAGTACTTGGTGTTATGTGTAAGTGATGAATCACTAAATTCTATTCCTGAAACCATTATTACACTGAATGTTAACTAAGTTGGATATAAATAAAATAAAACACAAATAAATAAACAAAAATAAAAGATAAGTATGTTAATGAGAAACCTCTGAATATATACTTTAATTTTGAAAAGGTTTTGATATATAACAAAATATGATTTTGGAGACCAAGAAAATAAACTGGAGTTGAATCAGTCAAAATTAAAATTAAAGTTACTACTTTAGGCTTAATTCAAATTGTGGGCAAGAGCAGCCTGCAGTATTTAAGTAATGAGCACCTAGTATTCAATGTAAATATTACAAACCATCAATTCACATGTCATAATGTTGTTACATTTGAGTTTCCATAGAATTTCATTTAAACCTCCAAGCCTGGCATTTATTTTGGGCTGTCATGGAGACAAAATATCAGTGAACTTAAGTGTTAAGAAGCTTTAAAAACAAATAAATCCCCTCATTTCAATAGGAAAACTGAATTACTTTTAGTATAATAAGTGATTTTCTATGTCAACCCTATTTTAATTATCTATGAATATATAAATAAGACAGGAAAAAATGTAGGCTTATGACTTTTAACCAATATCTACTTCTAGGGAAATCTGATATTCATCATTTGATATAAGCCTTTAAATAGTTATCACTATTGAATATAATACTGTTTTGGAGGTCAGCGTTATAGTCTAAAAGGAAACAGACCAAGATTTTTTAAAAAAGAAAACCTTATCAGTATTCGATCATCTCATTTTCCTTTTCCTTTTCCCCAATTTCATTTTGGAAAATTCATGCTTCATACAACATGTGTTTCAACAGATATGAATTATCTGCAATAATACTTTCTTCCATTGCTTTCTAATAGACTACCTTATTTTGCTCTTCAAGATTAGCTTTGTGTTCAAGCAATTTTTCAACTAATGAGACACTCTGGCCACAGACAGCATAATGGAGAGCAGCATTGCCATCAAAATCCACCAGATTTGGGTCTGCTCCGTGCTCTAGAAGAATAGTAGCACAGTCCTCCTTTGCACACTGTACTGCCTGTCAACACAACCAGAATAGATGAGTAGCCAACATACTACTCAGGATATATTAAACTAACATGTAGTACTATATTTTAAAATATGAAATCCAACCCAAGTTAACTAGAAGAACTCAACTGCATTTCAATTGAAAAGGAAAAATTAACACACCTTAGTCAATGGAGATCGATTTTCACCATCACAGACATTTATTTTGCACTGTTTCTCAATTAAGAGAGATACAATATTTGAATATCCATTAGCACAGGCCAGGTGCAAAGAGGTTCTATATCAATATGACAGAACACGAAGTTAGAGATAAGTCTTAGTTTGAGAAGTTATGATACCCAAGAACATGCCAGATCATTTGCTTTTAAGGTATTTGCTTCAGGTACTTATTGATCCTTATATAAAATTTATTATTAATTGCTTTTTACTGAATAAGGCTGTGCAAATGCCTTGAAGATCAAATATTTAACTGGTTTCACTTCAAGGAAAATTTAACTATAATGAGTTAAAAAATACGTATGTATGTATGTATGTATGCATACCTTCATCAAAAAATGTCTTAGTAATCATTTACTATGTCTAGGCAGGGTTCTAGGTGATAAGGATGCAGCAGCAAACAAAACAGACAAAATCACCTGCTCTTATGGATCATAAATGCTAGTGGAAGAGGTAAACAAAAAGCTTAAAATAGAAAGCATGCCAGACAGTATTAAGTGCTAAAGAGAAAAATCAGTCAGGGAAGAAGGACAGGAAATATCAGCAAGAAACAAACTTACAATTGTAGATGGAGTAGTCAAGGAAGCCCTCATTGATAAGGTGATTATTAAATAGACACTGTAAGGAAGTGAGAGAGGAGGCCATGTGGATATCGGGGGTGGGGATGGGGAGGTGGGTGGGAAACACTCGAGGCACAGGGAACAGCAAGTCCAAAGGCCCTAACATTCTTGGCATTTCTGAGGAACACTAAGAAGGCCAGGGAAGCTGGATATGAAGGAAACGGAGAATTGTAGGATGTAAGATGAGAGAGATAACAGGGTGAGGGTGAATGTCTTGTAAGGCTGAATGAGCCATTGGAAGAACATTGGTCTTTAACCTTAACGAGATGGAAAGCCAATGGAAGTTGTTAAGGCAATGAATGATTCATTTTACGTGCATTTTATAAGATCATTCCGGCTACTGTGTTGAGAATAAATTGAAAAGGTTAAAAGACAGAAAATGAGTTAGGAGGCCATTGCAGTAATTTTGGTTAAGATATGATGTAGGTTTTGCCTAGAATGGTAACTGTGAAGGTGGCAAGAAATAGTTGGATTTTAAATACGATTTGAAGGTGGAGCCAACAAGATCAGATGGGTGATATGAAAGAATGAGTGGAGTCAAGAATGACTCCAGGAGGCAAGAATGTTTCTGGCCAAACAACAGAAAGAAAGGATTTGGGATTTCTAGCAAGAGAGATGCAGATCTGAGGAGGAAAATTGGAAGCACAGTTGGGGGATGTTTGAGATGTATAAAGAGTGAAATGATGGAGCCAGTGGCTCTCCACAAGTCGCTTACTAAATTTTCAAGAACTATTCAAGCCAAATGACATCACATTGGTAGCCTGAAATCTGGGCTTCTCCTCCCTTTGCTCCACTCCCACCTTCACCTAAGAGCTTGCTCTTAAACATTTACCAGTACACCACATTCTATTAGATATCCACATTGTAGTGCAGGTATTTATATAGGAGTCTAGAGTTCAGGGAAGAGCTCTGGCTGGAGATAAAAAGGTGGAAGGCATCGGAATATAGACATTTAAAGATCATCTTTCTCCACCATGCAAGTAAAGATTAAGAGACAGAGAATCATTTCAAGTTTTGAGCCCTCAAATATTTACCAGGCAGGAAGAAGAAAAGAAATCAGCAAAGGAGTCTGAAAAGCAGTGACCACAGAAGGAGAAGTGCCAGGTGAACCAAGTGTCCTCAAAAGTCAATATTTCAAATACTACTTATAGAGCATGGAGAAACTTAGCTGTGATACCAGCCAGGTAAGACTGAGAATTGATTACTGAATAAAGTCATTTTGAGGTTATCCATGACTTTGTAAAGTAACTGAATGGAGTGCTGTAGGATAAAAGTTGGATAAATTTAGATAACTCTGTTTGTGTCTAAGATAACATTATCAGCAAACTGACATAAATTTCTTTCTTTTTTTTTTTTTAAATTTTTTTTTTCTTTTTCTTTTATTTCTAGGAGAGAGAGAGAGAGAGAGCGTGAGCAGGGGAGGGTCAGAGAGAGAGGGAGTCACAGACTGAAACAGGCTCCAGGCTCTGAGCTGGCAGTCAGCACAGAGCCCGATGCGGGGCTCGAACCCACGAACCGCGAGATCATGACCTAAGCGAAAGTCGGACGCTTAACCGACTAAGCCACCCAGGCGCCCCCTGACATAAATTTCTTAATAACCATAGTTTCCAGTAAGCCAATTATGATGAAAACTGATGTTCTTCATACCCTATGACTTGAAAACTCTCCCAAAGATTTTAAGGTAGGCACAGATAGTACATATTTTCTGTGATTAAAGTTAAATGCATAATTTCTATGTTTCTTAATAGATAAAATTAATTTTGTTTTTGCAGTAAGTGGTTGTTGATGGACTTTTTGAAGAGACTCTGTAATTGAAAAAAAAATCATAGCAGATCCACATTAAAGTTCAGTGTTTTGCTGTCTCAAACTCTTAAAATCTTAACAACTATTGTTCTGGGAGGTCTCCTCTACTCTTTTCCTATTAGTATATTAGTAGTATGGTAAATCTTAGGTGGCTTAGGACAATATATATGTATCAAGTTAAAAAACAGCAGTTTGTGTAAAGGGTGAAATGCCAGAACTAGATTAATGCAGTGGGAGGAGTGGAGGCAATCAGGGAGGACACAAATGCCCTCAAATACCCAGGTAAGCATTAAAAATAAAAGAGAACAAGCTGTATTTAGAAGTGTGACCCTCTGCCAGTGGTTACCTGACCTCTCCACTATGGAAAACCTGTAGTGACAACCCATAAAGAAGCACAGACAAGTCCTGCTCCTGATTACAGGACCCGGTGGACCCCGGTATCCCTCCACACTGCCCTTCATCCATGTGGTCACCTGTTTTGTCTGTCCCGTATATTCACATCACGTTTCTTGAGCTGAAGGTACTCCTTCACCTTCTCCAAATCCCCGACTGAGGCAGCTTTGTGAAGTTTCTTTAAATCCTTATCTCTAAGATTGTAACCTGACTGGGCAGGGTGACGGGTACTGGCCCGGCCCACGGGTAGGTGTGAGGAGGAGCTTTGAGGCTCATCCTTCTTTCTCCAGAAGGTGAGAAGCTTCTTCATGGCAGCACAGGAGACAGTCCTTCAGTTGGACCAGAATGTTCCTGCCACTCCTAACTGCCCCACCTGCCCCTGGGGCCCGGACCCTGCCTTGAGGGCACCTCCAGCCAGGTCTTCACCCCACTCTCAGAGTCCAAGCTAGCCAGAGACAGGAAGTAGGCCAGTGACAGGAAGTGAGCAAAGACAAGAAAGGGGTTGGACCGCTTGCCTGGGGGAACACACAGGCTCAGTTGCCTGGCAACACTCAGGGCCTTTAGTGGCACCTAGCTCAGAGCTGGTGGCCCTCAAACTGGTTATCACTTAAGATTTTTGACGGACTGCTACAGTGTCAGTCTTACTAGTAGATCAAAAGCCTTTTGGTAGAAACCTACCAACTTTGTTTAGAAATAACCCCTTCTCCTTCAAGTATACACCTAATGACTTGAACTCTTGAAAGCTGAGATTTGCCCTCCTTGTGGAGGGGAGTGATGACCAGAACCTTATAAAACAAGAACCCTTGCCTAAAACTGATGGGCATTCACTTTCAAATGTCCCCCTCTCTGTAGAGGGAGTTTTAACACTATTCTTCCTTTCCAATCTTATACTCTAATAAACTTTTGCCTGCTGCTCATTTTGTGTCCACCTCTTCATTCTTCGAAGTGGCAAGACAATGAATCCCGAGTGTTAAGGTAAAAAATCCTGCAACAATATCTGTATATACTGCAAAATGATCAACACAACTTATTATGTCATCAAAGTTAAAAAAAAAAACAACACCTTTTTTCTTGTGATAAGAACTTTTAAGATTCACTCTCTTACCAACCTTTCTTTTGTTACCATCCCTCTCAACGGACTCTGCTTTAAGTATGATTGACCATGATCTCTATCATGTAAAATCCCATTGTCATTGCTCAGTTTTTACATTAATCCAGTAGCATTTGACACAGGTTTCAAGGACCATTACTTGCTCCCTGAAACACTGTCTTCACTTGGCTTCTAAGATATCACACTTCCCTGGTTTGATTTCTTCCTTTCTAACAATTCCTTCTCGGTTTGCTGATTCCTCTTTATCTCTAGTATTGAAGAGCCCCAGGGTCGGTCCATCAATAACTTCATTTCCTGCCACCCTAAGTCCTTGGAGTCATCCTTGAACCTTATCTTTTATACCTACATTTAAATTGCCAGCAAATCCTGTTAACCCTAACTATAAAATATATACAGAATTCACTTGATTTCTTCCCCTATCCATATTCCCTTCTGCGTGATCTCATTCAGTCCCATGGCTTTAGGTTATCCATATGCTATCAACTCCAAAATTGAGAGCTCTAATCTGGTCTTCTGTCCTGAACTCCAGACAAGTATATCTAGTTGTCTATAGATTCTAATGGCATATTCCACTTAACATGTCTAAACTGACTTCCTGACATTCCACTCTGTCACACTCTTACTTAAAAGCAGGTAGCTCCATTCTTCAAAAGTCAGGTCAAAAGTTGCTCAGGTCAAAAAAAAGTCTTAGCATCACCCTTGACTTCCCTCTTTCTTAATGGCCATATCAGTTAGCTCATCAGTTAGCAAAGCCTAAGTGTATTGCCTCCAAAATACATACAGAATTTGACCATTGCTGTCCATGTAGCATGGGCCAACATCATTTCTCTCATTTGTACTATTTTACTTTAATACTTTATAGGAGAATCCTGACTGGTCTTCATGCTTCTGCCCTTGTACACTACCCTTGCCTCAGTCTATTCTGAACCCAGCAGGCTGAATGATCCAGTTAAAGGGCCTTCAGGTAGTATCATTTGTCTGATAAAAATATTTCAATGATTTCCTAACTCCCTTGAAGTAAAAGCTGAATTTCTTATAATGACAACATAGCCCTGTACAATCTGTGACCCTCCTCCTCCACACCTCACCCTTCACTTCTCCGGCCTCTGGTCCTTCTTCTTACTCAAGCTCACATGGCTCCAGCCACCATGGTTTCTCGGTGGTTCCCCAACGCACTAAGCATGTTCCTGTATCATAGCCTCTGACCTGTTGCTCCCCTTCCCTGAAGTGCTCTTCTGCCACCATAATGTAAGCTTTGAGAGGGCAGCCACTTTTGAATGAATGCTTTATTCCAGGATAATTCTCAACTTCCATAACAAGATTGGCACATTAAATGCTCATAAATGTCTGTCAGATGAATGGGTAAACATTTGAATAATAACCTCTGCTTCTATCTACCTTGTAAATTCTTGAATGCAATTTTGGACACAAAACTTTTCCTTAATTCCTTAATTTCCATGGATCAGAGGTAAAAAGCAGGATGTAATGTATAAACATAAACTTGAGGGTGGCAGATGGGAGTGTAAACAAAGAACTTAATATGAAGCTGGCCCACCAGATGTAACTGCCAAAATCACAGAACCCAGTCTATCTCCACAGGGGCCTTCAGTAAGCAGCTTCCTGGCCATGAAGAATGTCAATCCCTAATCTATCCTCAGTGTGCTCCTAAAATCATAAATCTTCAAAGAACAGTGCATAGCACTCAAGGCATACAAAAAAAAAAAAAAATCCACTGGGCTAGGAAAGAAAATATTAGAACCTTTTTACACCTATTATTATGAGTTGCTTTGAAAATGATTGTATATGTCTTTATATTCTGTATTAGACATGATATATTAGTATACTGATACATGCACATAATATATACATAATAACTGATTCTTGTCACCTATGGCTCCAAGTGCTTTGCATAGCTTATCATATAGTCTTCACATAGTCTTGTTGAGCTAAATACTATTTGTTATCACCATTTTAGAGTGAGGATACTGAGGTGCAGCAAATTTAATGACTTGCTCAAGGTTATTATACTGGTATAACATGGTATAAATTTATATACCATAGATCTGAACCCACACAACCTCACTCCAGAATTTGCCTCATTAGCCAATATTGCATACTGTCTCCTTCATGAATACATGAAAACATTATCATTCCTGTAAAGCCTATTTTAATGACTCAGAGGAAAGATTTTAGTATTATTTGCAACTTATTTCTTCATTTGAATACATTTATTGAACCCCTTTCTAGTGCTACATAATGTGGAAGATGTAAGGGAGAGGACAAAACCTGATAATTCCTAACATAAGCCCTTAACACTAATTCTCACTATGGGTTAGATCAGTGGTTCTCTCCTGGGGTAATTTTATCCCCCAAGGAATATTTGGCCATATTTGGAGATGTTATTGGCTGTTGAGACTGAAGAAGAATACTGCCAAATATCTCACAATGCACAGGACAACCCTCTACAGGTACTTACGTGGCCCCAAGTGTCAATAGTTTCCAGGCTTAGAAACTATGATCTAGGTTTTATATTATTTCAGGGGAGCAAAGATGAAAAAGATATCTTACATTCTCTGCCCTGAATGAGCTCACTAATGTAAGTGAACCTCTACTCTTCTACCCACCCCCCCACTAAAGAAAATCTTTATCAGCAATGTAAGTTAGTGAGGGTCACATGATGTGTATTCTACCTTTAATATTAGCATAGAGGGAGGAAGTGACAAAGTAGGTTAAGGAGGGTGAGGGGTGATTTCAAATAAAAAAGAACTTTTGGGCTGGGCTTGAAGGATAGGTAGAGATTTTCTAGGCTTTCTAATCAAAACTTACCTATAATCATAAAAGTTAATTCTTAATAGAGGCACAAGAGTGGCTGGGTGGCTCAGTTGGTTAAGCATTCAACTTCAGCTCAGATCATGATCTCACAGCTTGTGGGTTCAAGCCCTGGGTCCGGCTCTGTGCTGACAGCTGGAGCCTGCTTCAGATTCTGTGTCTTTCTCTCTCTGGCTCTCCATACTCCCGCTCTGTCTCTCCTTCTATCATTCTCTCAAAAATAAACATTAAAAAGATTTTAAAAAATATTCCATAATAGACGCACAAGCAAAACACCCAATAATCAGAGGATCATGTAATATCATTTGTGGAGCCTTGACCAAGGTTAGCCTGGGATCTGAATCACGTCATGAAGTCTGAGTGGAATTTTGATGTGGGACATCTAATAAAAACCTAGATAGAACAGAGAAAGAATTTTGTATATTTTATAACTGAATTTGTGTTGACTGTCCATTCAAGGAAAATGCATACTCTAAAACAGTATATTGTAGTCCACGTTTAGTGCAATGATATTTGATTTGAGTTTAATTGTGACTCATTGTTGTGAATTCTCCTAAGTATTTAAAATCTTAGAATGTTGCCAAATTGTGAATTACTTTTTATTGTGCCTGGTAATATCTAAGATAGAGCATATTTATCCTTCCTTTAAAAAATTTAGCAACAAAAAGACAACTATTTAATACATATCCAACTTTAGGTGACTATTTAAATCTCCACTAGACAGCCATATAAATAGACTATTTTTCTCACTCATGCGGACAGCTTAGAGGAATACCCTTCTCTATAATTGAAGTCCTTAACTTCCATCTCACCCTTCTTATCCCAGCCAAACTAGGAAGATGGCATAAGGCTGTGTAGATTTAGGCTGCCCTCTGGAGGGAATAGGTGGGATTGGCCGACCGTCTATTTTGACACAGGTCTGTGACAAAGGAAGAAAGGGGACATTTTCCTAACTTTCAAAGGTACTCCTTATTTTGTTAAAAAAGTTTATTTATTTTTGAGAGAGAGAGAGAGAGACAGAGTGCCAGTGGGGGAGGGGCAGAGAAAGATGGAGACAGAATTCCAAGTAGGCTCCAGGCTCTGAGCTGTCAGCATAGAGCTCAATGTAGGGCTCGAACTTATGAACCATGAGATTATTTTTTTTTCCTGTATCAGTCAAATCTATTTTTTTTCCATTCATAGTTTATTGTCAAGTTGGTTTCCATATAACACCCAGTGCTCATCCCCACAAGTGCCCTCCTCCATGCCCATCAACCCCTTTCCCTCTTCCCCACTCTAATCGGCCCTCAGATTGTTCTCAGCATTCAAGAGTCTCATGGTTTGCCTCCCTCCCTTCTCCCCCACTATTTTTCCCCTTCTCCTCCCCCATAGTCCTCTGTTAAGTTTCTCCTATTCCACTTATAAGTGAAAATATATGGTATCTGTCTTTCTCTGCCTGACTTATTTCGCTCAGCATAACACCCTCGAGTTCCATCCACATTGCTACAAATGGCCAGATTTTATTCTTTCTCATTGCCATGTAGTATTCCATTGTATAGATAAATAACATCTTTTTGGTCCATTCGTCAGTTGATGGACATTTGGGCTCTTTCCATGATTTGGCTATTGTTGAGAGTGCTGCTATAAACATTGGGGTACATGTGCCCCTATGCATCAGCACTCCTGGATCCCTTGGGTAAATTCCTAGCAGTGCTATTGCTGGGTCATAGGGGAGCTCTATTGTTAATTTTTTGAGGAACCTCCACACTGTTTTCCAGAGGGGCTGCACCAGTTTACATTCCCACCAACAGGGTAGGAGGGTGCCCGTTTCTCCACATCCTCGCCAGCATCTAGAGACTCCTGATTTGTTCATTTTTGCTACTCTGACCAGCGTGAGGTGATATCTGTGTGGTTTTGATTTGTATTTCCCTGATGATGAGGGACACTGAGCATTGTTTCATGTGTCTGTTGGCCATCTGGGTGCCCTCTTTGAAGAAGTATCTTTTCAGGTCTTTTGTCCATTTCTTCACTGGATTATTTGTTTATCAGGTGTGGAGTTTGGTGAGTTCCTTATAGATTTTGGATACTAGCCCTTTATCTGATATATCATTTGCAACTATCTTTTCCCATTCCGCCAGTTGCCTATTAGTTTTATGGATTGTTTCCTTTGCCATGCAGAAGCTTTTTATCTATATGAGGTCCCAATAGTTCATTTTTGCTCTTGATTCCCTGCCTTTGGGGATGTGTCAAGTAAGAAATTGCTGCAGTTGAGGTCAAGAAGGTTGTTTCCTGCTTTCTCCTCTAGGGTTTTGATAGTTTCCTGACTCATATTTAGGTCCTTTATCCATTTTGAGTTAACTTTTCTGTATGGTGTGAGAAAGTGGTCTATTTCATTCTTCTGCATGATGCTGTCCAGTTCTGCCAGCACTATTTGCTAAAGAGACTGTCTATTTTCCATTGGATACTCTTTCTCGCTTTGTCAAAGATTTGTTGGCCATACATTTGTGGGTCCAATCCTAGGTTCTCTATTCTATTCCACTGGTCTATGTGTCTGTTTTTGTGCCAATACCATGCTGTCTTGATGATGACAGCTTTGTAGTAGAGGCTAAAGTCTGGGATGGTGATGCCTCCTGTTTTGGTTTTCTTCTTCTTCAATATTACTTTGGCTATTTGGGGTCTTTTGTGGTTCCCTACAGATTTTACGATAGTTTGTTCTAGCTTTGAGAAGAACACTCGTGCAATTTTGATTAGGAATGCATTGCATGTGTAGATTGCTTTGGATAGTGTTGACATTTTAACAATATTTATTCTTCCAATGCATATAATGTTTTTCCATTTCTTTGTGTCTTCTTCAATTTCCTTCATTAGCTTTCTATAGTTTTGAGCATACAGATCTTTGACATCCTTGGTTAGGTTTATTCCTAGGTATTTTATGGTTCTTGGTGCAGTTGTGAATGGGATTAGTTTCTTAATTTCTCTTTCTGTTGCTTCGTTATTTGTGTATAAAAATGCAACCGATTTCTGTATGTTGATTTTGTACCCTGCGACTTTGCCGAATTCATGGATCAGTTCTACTAGGCTTCTGGTGGAGTCTGTCGGGTTTTCTCTGTAGAGTATCATGTCATCTTCGAAAAGTGAAAGTTTGACTTCTTTATGGACAATTCTGATGCCTTTGATTTCCTTTTGTTGTCTGATGGCTGATGCTAGGACTTCCAGCACTATGTTAAACAACAGTGGTGAGAGTGGACATCCCTGTCGTGTTCCTGATCTCAGGGTAAAGCTATCAGTTTTTCCCCATTGAGGATGATATTAGCTGAGGGGTTCTCATAAATGGCTTTTATGATGTTTAAGTAAGTTCCTTCTATCCCGACTTTCTCGAGGGTCTATATTAAGAAGGGATGCTGCTGGAGTGCCTGGGCAGCTCAGTTGGTTGAGCATTCAACTTCGGCTCATGTCATGATCCCCTAGTATGTGGGTTCGAGCCCCGTGACGGGCTATGTGCTAACAGCTCAGAGCCTGGAGTCTGCTTTGGATTCTGTGTCTCCCTCTCTCTCTGCCCCTGAACTGCTCGCTCTCCTTCTCTGTCTCTCAAAATAAAATAAAGACATTAAAAATTAAAAACAAAAAGAAGGGATGCTGTATTTTGTCAAAACCTTTTTTTTTTTTTTGCATCTACTGACAGGATCATATGGTTTTTATATTTTCTTTTGTTAATGTGATGTATCACAGTGATTGATTTGCAAATATTGAACCAGCCCTGTAACCCAGGAATGAATCCCACTTGATCATGGTGGATAATTTTTATTTTATTTTATTTATTTATGTATTTATTTTTACAAATAGTTTATTGTCAAATTAGTTTCCACATAACACCCAGTGCTCATCCCCACAAGTGCACAAGATGTGGGGGGGAGGGGGGAATGGGCATGGAGGAGGACACTTGCGTGGATAATTCTTTTTATGTGCTGTTGAATTCGGTTTGCAAGTATCTTGTTGAGGATTTTTGCACCTGTATTTATCAAGGATATTGGCCTGTAGTTCTCTTTTTTTTTGCTGGGTCTCTGTCTGGTTTGGGAATCAAAATGATGCTGGCTTGGTAGAATGAGTCTGGAAGTTTTCCTTCGATTTCTATTTTTTGGAATAGCTTGAGAAGAATGCGTATTAACTCTGATTTAAATGTCTGGTAAAATTCCCCAGGGAACCCATCTGGCCCAGGGCTCTTATTTGTTGGAAGATTTTTGATAACTGATTCGCTTTCCTCACTAGTTATGGGTCTGTTCAGATTTTCTATCTCTTCCCATTTGAATTTTGGTAGTGTGTGTGTTTAGGAATTTGTCCATTTTTTCTAAGTTGTCCAGTTTTTTGGCATATAACTTTTCATAGTATTCCTTCATAATTGCTTGTATTTCTGAGGGACTGGTTGTAATAAGCCATTTTCATTCATGATTTTGTCTATTTGGGTGCTCTCTCTTTTCTTTTTGAGAAGCCTGGCTAGAGGTTTATCAATTTTGTTTATTTATTAAAAAAAAAAAACCCCAACTCTTGGTTTCATTGATCTGTTCAGCTGTTTTTTTTGTTTGTTTGTTTGTTTTGTTTTGTTTTTTTTTTGATTCTATATTGTCTATTTCTTCCCTGATCTTTATTATTTCTCTTCTTCTACTGGATTTAGGGTGCTCTTGTTGCTCTCCTTCTAGTTCCTTCAGGTGCACTGTTAGATTTTGTATTTGTGCTTTTACTAGTTTCTTGATATAGGCCTGTAGTGCAATGTACTTTCCTCTTACGCCTGCCTTTGCCGCATCCCAAAGAGTTTGGATTGTTGTATTTTCATTTTCATTTGCTTCCATATATTTTTTAACTTCTTCTCTAATTGCCTGTTGGCCCTTTCATTCCTTAGTAGGGTGTTCTTTAACCTCCATGTTTTGGAAGTTTTCCAGACTTTTTCCTGTGATTGATTTCAAGTTTCATAGCACTCTGATCTGAAACTGTTCATGGTATGATCTCAATTCTTTTATATTTATTGAGGGCTGCTTTATGTCCCAGTATGTGATCTATCTTGGAGAATGTGCCATGAGCACTTGAGAAGAAGGTGAATTCCATGGCCTCAGGATGTAGAGTTCTAAATATTTCTGTCAAATCCATCTGAACCAATGTGTCATTCATGTCCATTCTTTTTTTAGTGATTTTCTGTCTAGTTGCTCTAGCCATTGCCGTAACTGGAGTATTAAAGTCCCCTGCTATCAGCACATTCTTATCCATAAGATTATTGCTGTTTGTGATTGTTTTATATATTTGGGTGCTCCTGTATTAGGTGCATAGACATTTATAATTGTTAGCTCTTCCTGATGGATAGACCCTGTAATTATTATATAATGACCTTCTTCATTCCTTGTTACTGCCTTTACTTTAAAGTCCAATTTGTCTGATATCAGTATGACTACTTCAGCTTTCTTTTGACTTCCAGTAGCATGATAGATATTTCTCCATCCCCTTACTTTCAATCTGAAGGTGTCTTCAGGTCTAAAATGAGTCTCTTGTACACAGCAAATAGATGGATTTTGTTTTTTTTATACATTCTGGTACCCTATGTCTTTTGATTGGAGCATTTAGTCCATTTACATTTAGTGTTATTATTGAAAATTATGGGTTTAGAATCATCGTGTCCTTTGTAGGATTCATGCTTGTGGTGGCATCTCTGGTACCTTGTGTTCCTTGCAACCTTTCCCTCATGGAGTCCCCCTCAGGATTTCTTGTAGGGCTGGTGTAGTGGTGACGAATTCTTTCAACTTTTGTATACCTGGGAAGACTTTTATCTCTCCTTCTATTCTGAATGGCAGGCTTGCTGGATAGGCGATTCTTGGCTGCATATTTTTTCTGTTCATCACATTGAAGATTTCCTGCCATCCCTTTCTGGCCTCCCAAGTTTCAGTAGGTAGGTCTATAACCACTCTGATAGGTCTCCCTTTGTATGTTAGGGCCCTTTTATCCCTGGCTGCTTTCAGAAATCTCTCTTTGACCTTATATTTTGCCAGTTTCACTCTGATATGTCATGCAGAAGATCGATTCAAATTACGTTCGAGGGGAGCTCTCTGTGCCTCTTTGATATCAAATTCTGTTTCCCTCCCCAGGTTGGGGAAGTTCTCAGCTATAATTTGTTTAAGGACTCCTTCAGCGCCTTTTCCTCTTTCTTCCTCTTCTGGAATTCCTATGATAGGGATATTGTTCCATTTGATTGCATCACTCAGTTCTTGAACTCTCCTTTCATTCTCCTGGATCAGTTTATCTTTTTCTCGGCTTCCTTTTTTTCTATAATTGTGTCTTCTAATTCACCTATTCTCCTCTCTGCCTCTTCAATCCGTCCATTGGATGCCTACATTTTATTATGCACCTCATTTATAGCATTTTTTTAATTCATCACAACTATTTTTAAGCTCCATAGTCTTTGTAGCAATACTTTCTCTGATGTCTTCCATGCCTTTTTCAAGCCCAGCGATTAATTTTATGACTATTGTTCTAAATTCTTGTTCAGTTATGTTGCTTATATCTGTTTTGAGCAGTTCTTTAGCTGTCATTTCTTCCTGGAATTTCTTTAGAGGAGATCTTCCGTTTCGTTATTTTGGCTAGCTTTGTGTCTCTTGTTAGTTTTATTTTTTAATTTTTTTTTCCTGTTAGTTTTAAAAGCTTGTTATGTGCTCTGCATCTGTGAGTACTGCTATATTAAAGAAGGCTCATTGACTTCCCAGGGCCTATCCGTTCAGGAAGTGTTCTTTTAATGGCANCTTATATCTGTTTTGAGCAGTTCTTTAGCTGTCATTTCTTCCTGGAATTTCTTTAGAGGAGATCTTCCGTTTCGTTATTTTGGCTAGCTTTGTGTCTCTTGTTAGTTTTATTTTTTAATTTTTTTTTCCTGTTAGTTTTAAAAGCTTGTTATGTGCTCTGCATCTGTGAGTACTGCTATATTAAAGAAGGCTCATTGACTTCCCAGGGCCTATCCGTTCAGGAAGTGTTCTTTTAATGGCATCTCTTGGTCTCTCTTATTGAGACTTTGGTTATTTTATTTCCCTACTAATAGTGGTATTTGGGATTCTCCACCATGGGTACTTTGGCTTGTTTCTTGAGGTAGCCCTGGAAAGGAAAACAGACAGACAAACATACAAGGAACAAAGGCATCCAAATGCACAGGCAAATCCCACAAACTAGCACACCAAAAGGGAAAAAGAAAAAGAAAGAAGAACCCAAAAGACAAAGGACAGCCTAAAAGTGTAAAACCAGAATTCTCAGCTACAAATAAAGAGCAGGGTGTATGCAGTGCTGATGGAAGAGCATATATAAAGAGATAAATGACAGGGGCAGGGAGAAAGTGAAATTGGACAACGACCAGGCAGAGAGATAAGAGGCTTAATTCAGAGAGCGAAAGAGGAGAATATGATAGGAGGTGAGGAGAAAGAAACAAAGATAATGTTACTCAGAGAAACTATATAGGGTGATTACTCCAGAGAGATAGATAGGAAGGTAAAGGTGGATATGTAGAATATGCATCTAGAGAATGGATTAAATGTGAGTGGTTAAGCAAACCAATGACCAGAGTGCCCAGTCCANAAAAAAAAAAAAAGCAGCTCTCTAGCAGGGATGGGTGTGGTTTGGTGGAGGCGGGTCTATCTCTCCTGCAGTCCCCCCGGGCCACTCCCTGAGCCCCGCCTTGGTGGTTCTGGGGAGAAAAATGTCAGCGCTCCAGTCCCTTCTGGAACCAAGCGTTGCAAATACACTCTTTTGTGTCAGATTTCCCTGTGCCACAGGTGTAGCCAAGGTAGGTCATGTTCTATGTCCCAAGTCCCGCCTAGTTCCTGCGCTTTATTGATACCACCCAAAATGTAATCTCGAAGGCCAGCCACTTCCCAGTCAGGGATCAAGCTGAGAGTGCACCGGAGCATTTTGTCCTGGCACTGCCTTGGACCGTGGCACACAGCCCAAAGTAAGCGCCACAGCTAGAAATAGGATCACTCTCTGTCCAAGGCCAAAGCTTTTCTCTTCTCCAGGGACAGTTCTATGAGCAGTTTCAGCCACTCTTTCTCTTCCTCTCAACTCTCCATGGTTCCCCGTGAAGGAGATTCTCTTCCCTCTCTCCATGTCTCTGGGTCCTGGACCATTTTTATCTTCCCCAGTTCACACTCACGCACCTATGAGGTTGTCTTCTTAGTGAACTCTGTCTCTTTTCCTCCCAGACTCCTGCAGTTCAGTGTCCCATGGCTTCAGGTCTTCTCTGAGAGATGGGGGTGAGTGAAATGTACAGAGCTCCCTACTTCTCTGCCTTCTTGCCCCTTTATTGAACCATGAGATTATGACTTGAGTCAAAGTCCAATGCCTAACTGACTGAGCCATCCAGGTGTCTCTCAAAACTGCTTCTAATGGGCCAGTAGTGCCCCTGTTTCACTTCCATTACAGACTCTTCTGAATTTGTTTCCTTGGTTATCTCTCTAAAACTGTAGCTTCTGCTGGCACCTGCTAGTCTCCTGGGGTTGAGACTGCACTATCATCTTCCAGAAATCCATGGACCATGACTTTGCCTGGGCTACTGATCAGCTTGTTTTAACCTCATTTCCATGCAAAACAGGTCCTTCCCAATTTTGATAAAGGTTGCCATCTTTTTGTGTTTTTCTAGCCTTCTATATTTAAAGAGTCATTTGTTGTGCTCATTGACTTAGTTCTTCAATTTTCCTTAATGATACATTTCTGAATTACCATTGTGGAATACAAACTACAGGGACTTGGGCAATATTATTAACCTTTCTGAGCTTATTTTTTTGTTTGTTTATTTGTTTTTGTTTCTGTTTTTTACCTCACAAACCTGTGAAAATACATGAGAAAGAAATTATTCAGCACAGTACCAGATAGAAATGTTGCTTATCAAAATGTTGGTTCACTTTCCTTTTCCTTTGGGTTAAGGAAATAATACTAACCCAGTTTTTTCTTTGGCTGTTTTCCATATTCCCTTGAGCCTACTGTTTCAGTTCTGTGCAGTCTTTAATGCAAAATTCAACATACACTCTGGCTTTCACTACATTTTAAATGACACCAGGTCCACCATTAGTTTCCTAGTTTGACTGAAGTGTTTTGGGATTATAGTAGACTGGATTATTGTTCAGTTAACATTCACTCTCTTCTCCCTGAAGTGACAGGTTGCTCTGCTCTAAGAGAAGCCCATAACTCTCCTGCGATCTTACCATCTTCTATGAGAACAGCACTTAGATACAATTTGCTTCTGCAGCCTGAGTCTCAGCTTGAAACACACATCATGCAGCTCTGAACCCACGCCTTGGTAGCAGCTGCTACCAAGAGCCCAGCTGGGCCCAACAGAGCCACAGCTAAAATTCGTGACTGAGACATATTATGTATTGTTTAAGCTACTAAGATTGTTTATTACCCCAGCAAAAAGCTAATCAGCATAGAAATGGAGAAGGGGCCCTGCAGCTTGTGGCATTTCATTCACCCAGTCCCCAGAACACACACTCTGGGCTCTATTCCTGGATTCTACAGCCCTCCACTCCCCTAGCTGACCCAGAGCAGCTCAGTCCACATTCCATCATCCATCCCTTTTATTATGCAGAATTGTTTTCCTCTCACCCATGAAACTTGCAAGAAACTTGTCAGCTCCAGAGTGTGTATCTCACTTAAAATGTGCTTACCCAAGTGCATTATCAAGAAATCAGCCCTTCCTCCACAAATAATTATTTTACCAGCTACAAGGAAAAAACTTTTTATTATGCATTACATAAGATGAATGCTTTTTATCCTGCAGTATTTTCTGAGATATTAAGCAAATCTTACTCAAATTTAGGCAATCATTTTCTTACTTTAAAAAAAATATGTGCTATTTCTTTGCTAAGGAGTTGCATTAGTTTCTATTATTGCTGTAGTAATTTACCACAAACACAGTAGCTGAAAATAACACAAATTTTTTATCATGCAGTTCTGGTGGTCAGAAGTCGCAAACAGGTTCCTCCGGGGCCAAAACTGAGATGTCAGCTTTCCTTCTAGAGGCTCTTTGGAAGAATCTGTCCCCTTATTTTCTCTAGCTTCTAGATGCTGACCACACTCCTTGTCTCTTAAATCCCAGAAACAGAATTACTCTGAGCTCTGCTTCTATCCTTACATCTCTTTCTCTCCTGCCTCCCTTTTTTACGTGTCAGGAGATTATTTGCAATGGGTTCACCCAGAAAATCCAAGATAATCTCCCGTCTCAAGACACTTAACCTAATCATATATTTTTTCCTTTTGTAAATTATACCTGTTGTGGTGACCATCCTAACAGGTGTGAGGTGATACCCCATCATGGCATTAGTCTGCATTTCCCTGGTGAGCAGAATGTCAAGCACCTATCCATGTACCTGTTGGCCATTTGTGTGTCTTTGGAAAACTGTCAATACAGTTAATTCCTCTGCCCATTTTTTAAGTGGGTTGTAGGCTTTCTTTTTCTTCAGTTGTATGAGTTCTTTATATATTTTGGATATTAACACCTTATCAGATATATGATTTCCAAATATGTTGGCCCATTCCGTAGGTTGCCTTCTCATTTTATTGTTTTGCTGAGCAGAATCATTTTAGTTTGATGTCGTCCCACTTTTTTATTGATTTGCATGAATACCTGAAATATTAAGGCTACTGATGTATTACTTGTCATTTTTTATTGCATATGATAAATGTAGAGATGATCCTAATTTGGTTCAATAGATTTTAAATTGTAATTCCTTGTAGTAATCAACTTCACCTGCGCTAATAGTATATTTATCCTTCACTAAACTATTGTTATTTAAATATGTACTCTTCATATGGTCATTCACATTTCCCCTCTAGACATAGTTATTACTTATAAGTGATTACAGCGTTTTAAAACCTAGACCATTTTACTGACAGGGCTGCATATGGTATATTTTAATTTTATTTATATTTAAATGATGAATAATTGTGAACCATTTATTTTGTCCTTATAGCTAAGAAACATTTCCTTCTTATAAACTTTCTTCTATGTTTTTTAATTTTTGTTTTGTTTCTGATCCATAAATAATTATAAAGTAATAGGAATTTGGAGGATTTTGTCCTCGATAAAGATTTAAGGTGCTTTTAGGATATTTTATTTGGTATTTACTGTACTTGTAAAAAAAATCTGCCTTTTCTGTATAACAAATCTCTAATTCTATAAGATATTTTTCTCAATGGTCAGTCTCCTTAAGTGATCATTTGCCATCTAGTGGACACTATAAGTATTGCTCAGCTTTGTAAGAAGGTTCTATATAGGGTGTATATAGAGATGGAAACTGATCAGAGATATTCTGATGCAATGTGTGATTGCTGTTTGTGTGTAACAGTTCAGATTATATAAGATAAAAATATTTAATCTTTCATTTTGTCCTTATACGCTGATATTAGAGATATGTATATTTATCATAGATGAAACAACATATTGTTCCTATTACAGACTTAGCATTCAGAAACAGAAAATAAAAAGCTAATTTATAAAAAAGTAGGCAACAATTGTTTAAAAGAACAAGTACTAGTCAGGGAGAGGAGGTGAACCAGTAGATAGGATAGTGGTGAGAAGGACAAGGGATCTAATGAGAGTGAAGAGAAAGGGAGAGTGGAGAAGGATACATGGAGAGGAAGTATAGTGAAGAGAAAGAAGGAGCTGGAAAAAGAGGCAACTAGACAACATGGAAATGGAAAAGAGTACTATAGGTTTGTTCACAAGAAAAGAAAGATGGGATTAAGAATAAGTTGAGAGACAATAGAAATGGTTTGCAATGGGTCAGCTCTCTAGAAACATCTCCTCTCTGATTTTGTTTGCCAGATTCTGAGAAAGTGCTCGATAAGTCCTACTGCCTGATTACTATTATCAATGTATAGACATATGTTACATATGCATGTGTGATGACTGATGCTTTCCTTTTGCAACTTTCTAAAATTTTTTTAATATTTACTTGTTTTTGAGAGACAAATCATGAGCAGGGGAGAGGCAGAGAGAGAGGGACAAGGCTCCAGGCTCTGAGCTGTCAGCACAGAGCCCAACGCGGGGCTCAAACCTGAGAACTGTGAGATCATGACCTGAGCCGAAGTCAGACGCTCAACCGACTGAGCCACCCAGGCACCCCTCCTTTTGCATCTTTCTTACTTATAGTTCTTACAATGCAGGGAAATAGTGAGTGGGGTTGTGCTTCATTTCCTAGAAACTGATTTCACTTGGGATTTTGTTGGAGTATTCAACCAGCAAGTCTCTACAAGTGCAATCTACGACACCTGATTGACTTGAGCAATTAATGCAATTCAGATTGCTGGAGAATAATGTTAATCAATGTATACTTTAGACTTCTGTTATTCACAAAGAGAAGTCTGGTGTTCCATTCAACAAATACTTATTGAGTTCCCATTATATGTCGGGCATGTAGTAGATATGGCACTGTAAAATGAAAAACATCTTACTGTCCAGTGAGATTTTTAGTTAACTAGAGAGGTTACAGATTGAAAGTCTCTTATCTTTCTTTAAAAATTATGTTTTAGCCTATATGAGTCTCCATGCTTAGTATGAAAGGTAGAATTAATAAGATGACTTCAACCGATCCCTGCCCAGAATCTGGATGGCATGTGTAAATCTGGTTAGATAGCATTTCTGTGATTATGTTAACTTAAATGGAAAAGGGAGCTTATTCTATTTGGGCTTGATCTAATCACATGAGTCATTTAAATCTAGATCTAGAGGTCAGACACAGAAGTCAGAGATTTAAGTATGAGAAAGATTTGACAAGAGGGAAATCCTCCTCTTATTGGCTTTGAAGATGAAGGGGGCCATGTGGCAAGAACATGAGAGTAGCCTCTAGGATATGAGGGCATCCCCTAATCAAGAGCCAGCAAGAAATAGGAGGCCTTAGTCTTAAAGACACTAACAACTGAATTCTTTCAGCACCTATATGAGCTTGGAAGAAACCCCTGAGCACCAGGTAAGAATACAGCTTGTGAATATCTAGATTTGAGACTCAGAGTAGAAAGGATATAAAAATATGGGGCACCTAGGTGGCCCTGTCAGTTAAGTGTCCCACTTTGGCTTGGGTCATGATCTCGTGATTCACGGGTTTGAGCCCAGTGCCAGGCTCTGTGCTGACAGCTCAGAGCCTGGAGCCTGCTTCAGATTCTGTGTCTCCCTCTCTTTCTCTAACCCTCCCTGACTCATGCTTGCTTGCTCTCTCTCTCTCAAAAATAAATGAGCATAAAAATTTTTGTTTAAAAAATTAAAAATAAATAAAAATAAAAAATAAATGATATAGAAATATACTATTATAAGGTTTCTTATACTACATGTGAAGTGGTATAATATTTTTAGAAGACAGACTGTGATAAGGTATGTGTATATGTATGCTTGTGTGTGTACTCTGTCTAGAAGCAAACACAAAATTTAAAAAATAGATATAACGAATAAATCAATAGTGGAGATAAGATGTCATAAAAATACATATGCAGTCATTCCAAAAGGAGGTAGGAAAAGAGGGAAAAGGCCCACAAAGTGAGGATAAGTAGAAAACAAGTAACATGTGGCAGATTTAAACTTAAACATATCAATAACTCATTAAATATTAAGGTTCTAAACACCCAATCAAAAGGCAGATATCAATATCAGACAAAAAAGCAAAATCCAATTCTATACTATCTATAAAACACCGACTTTAAAACAAAGACAAAGAGGGATTAAAAAAACCAAAATGGTATGCCATATAAACATTAATTGAAAGAAAATTAGATTAGGTATATCAATATTAGATGAAGTAGATTTGATGAAGAAACATTACCAAGAATAAAAGAGGACATTGCATAATGGCATGGGTTCATTTAATGAAGAAAATATCCAATCCTAAACATGTATGTGTGAGTACAGAGCTTCAAAATTCATTAAGTAAAACAGATATGAGACATCTAAAAGGAGAGACTAATCTACAAATCTAGTTTCAAACTTCAACACTCTTCTTTCATTAGTTTATAGAACAGGTAGACAAAAACATCAGCAAGCCTATGAAAAGACTATTACCCAATCTGAGAGAATTAACATTTATAGAACACTCCACACAATAGAAGAACATACCACATACCTTTTTTTTTTTTTTTGCAAGTGCACATAGAACATTTACCCACATTGACCATATTCTGGGGGCACAATACTGATCTCAACAGACTTACAAAGACTGAAATATTAAAATTATGTTCTATGATAACCATGAAATTTGAAACCAATAAAATATATCTAGAAAATGCTTCAATATTTTGAAATTAAACAACATATTTCTAATAAATTTTATATCAAAGAAATCACAAGGCATATTAGAAAAAATACATTAAATTAAAAGAAAATGAAATGAGAACCTGTAAAAATTTGTAAAATGCTTCTGAAGTAGCTTTAGCAAAATGACTAAAACAGTCCTTAGAAAGAAATTTATACTATCTATGTTTATATTCAAAGAAGAATTGTCTCAGATGAATGCTTTAAAATTCCACCTTAAACTAGGAAAAAATATAAAGTATGAAGAAAAAAATAAATGAGCAGAAATCAATGAATAGCAATACAAATCAGCAAAACTAAAATTACTAAACCTAAAGCCAGAATGATCAGGAAAACAGAAGCTGCAATTTAAAATCAGAAATGAATAAGGCTGTGGCTCCTGGTTGGCTCAGTCAGTTAAGCTTCTGACTTTGGCAAAGGTCATGATCTCATGGCTCATGGGTTTGAGCTTGGCATCTGGCTCTCTGCTGTCAGCTCAGAGCCAGCTTTGGATCTTCTGTCTCCTTTTTTCTCTGCCCCTCCCCCTTTCTCACTCTCTATCAAAATAAATAAATAAACATAAAAAAAGAATAAGACCATCAATATTTATTCTATAGATATTAAATGGATTATAATGGAACAATGTTGCAACTTTCAATAAATTTAATTGCATAGATGAAATATACAAATTCCTGAAAAGATGTTAACTATTAAAGCTCACTCAAGAAGAAATATATGGGGATGCCTGGGTGGCTCAGTCGTTTAAGTGTCTGACTTTGACTCAGGTCATGATCTCATGGTTTGTGAGTTTGAGCCCTGTGTCAGGCTCTGTGCTTATAGCTCAGAGACTGGAGCCTGCTTCGGATTCTGTGTTTCATTCTCTCTCTGCCCCTTCTCCACTTGTGCTTTGTCTCTCAAAAATAAATGTAAAAAAAAATTTTTAATAAAAAAAGAAATATATGAGTAGACATCTATTAAAGATAAATAGTTAAAAATATATCTTCCACAAAGAAAATGCTAGATTCAGATGACTTTAATTATTCAACACAGTACTAGAAGTTCTAGCCAGTGCAATAAAAGCAAGAAAAGAAAACAAAAGGCATAAAGATTATAAAGGAAAAAAATACAATTGTCCCTATTTTCAGATGAGATCATTGTATACATGTTAAATCTTAAAAAGTCTGCAATAGAACTACTAAAATAAGTGAGTCTGTGAAGGTTGCAAGAATAAGATAAACATACAAAAATAAATAGTATTTCCATATACTAACAATGAAGAAATGAAATACTTAAACATGTACAGAACTTGTATACTGAACACTACAAAATGTTGATGAAACAAATTTAAAAATTCTCAATAAATGGAAAGACACAATATGTGTGTAGGCTAGAAGTCTTATAGTAAAGATGATAGTTCTTTAAAGTAGATGTGGGTTTAATGCAATTTTCTCAACATCTCAGCAAGATTTTTTGTAGATATAGTCAAGATTCTAAAATTTATATGGAAAGGCAATGGAACTAGATAATTATTGAAAAAGACTAAGGGAAGAATCATTTTACCTGATTTAAAGACTTATTATTTCTACAATAGTCAAGACTGTGCGGTATTGGTAGAGAGAAAGACATACAGATCAATGGGATAGAAGAGAGAATACAGAAATAGACTCACAAATATGCTTGGCTTTTAACAAAGCAATTTTGTAAGATAAATGCAATGGAAGAAAGATAACCTTTTCAAAAAATGGTGCAGGAGCAACTGGACATCCATAGACAAAAAATGAAATGTGACCTAAGTTTCACATCTGATGTATAAATGAACTCAAAATGGATCATGGGCTTAAATATAAGATGTAACTATGAAACTTTTAAAGAAAACAAAAACAAGAGAAAATCTTCAGGTCTATTTAGACAGAGTTCTTAGACCTGACACCAAAAGGATGGTCTATAAAAGGAAAAACTGATAAACTAGATGAGAAAAATTTAAAACGTTTGCTTTATGAAAGACTCTGCTTTATGTTCTGTAAAGAGGATAAAAATACAAGCCATATTCTGGAAGAACACATTAGCAAATTACATCTCTGACAAAACAGTAGTAGCATCTAGAATATATGTAGAATTATCAAAACTGGAGAATAAAAAAATTATAAAAATAAAGCAATCCAGTTAGAAAAAAGGACAAAATACATGACAACACCTTTCGTCAGAAAGGACCTACAGACGGCAAATAAGCATATGCGAAGATTTTTAACATCATTAGGAAAATGCAGACTAAAACTCTAATGAGATACCACTATCTATCAGAATGGCTAAAATAAGAAAAAGAGTCAGTGTCAAATTCTAGTTAGAATACAGAGAAACTGAATCCCTGACACTTTATGACGGGAATATAAAATGGTACAACCACTCTAGAAAATTATTTGTCAGATCCTTTAAATAATAAATATGTAACTACCATACAAACCAACAGATGAACTCCTGGGAATTAATCCCAGGGAAATGAAAACTGATGTTCACACAAAATTCAGTACATAAATGTTAATCGCATCCTTATTTGTAATAGCCACAAACTGGGCCTACCCTAGATGGCCTTCAAGGAGTGCATGGTTAAACAAATTATGGTATATCCATAGCATGGAATACTACTCAACAATAAAACAGAAATGAACTATTGATACACACCACAATCTGGGTGAATTTTCACAGAATTATGCTGAGTGAAAAGGCCAGTCCCCAAAGTTTATATACTGTAAGGTAGATACCATTTATATAACATTCTTTAAATGCAAAATTATAGAAATGAAGAACAGATTAGTGATTGCATGGAATCAAGGAGGTGGTAGGAGGTAGTAAGGGAACAGGTGTGGCTATAAAAAAGCCACACAGAGTATCCTTGTAATGACGAAAATATATGTCCTGACCTTACCAATGCCAATATCCTGGTTATTTGAAGTATAGTTTTGGTATGGGGGAAACCAGAGTAAGGGTAAATAATATTTCTCTATTATTTCTTACAATTGCATATGAAATGACAATGATCTTTCCATCTAAAAGTAAAAACTATATACATCTAAACATAATTACTAGGGCAAAATGTACTCCTCTGAAGATATGGATACTTAAGAATAGTTTACTTCTTCCCACATGGTAATATCACAGCTTCACTTAATATTTTTATGTCCATGAAACTTCTAATTATTCCGTACAGTTGGAGAGCCAGCTTCTGTTCTATGTGTACAGTGTTCATATTTCTCCAGAGACATGAAAATTGGTAGTAAAAACAAAATTTTAACAAAAATGATGCATTTATTTTTCTAAACAATAGGTGGCATCTGAGTTTCACAAATAAAATTGATGATTCATGCTTTTGTATCAGGAAGTGTAACTGCATTTTTCACATTAATTTAAATTTACTTACATACATAGTACTCCTTATAGTTTGTAATACATTTTTTAGTGTTTGTTAACTGTTTGAAATAATAACACTTTTTTCTAAAATTAACACTGTGAATGCTGCTACTTTTTGGGAAAAAAAATAAAAATAACCCATAGATTTCATAATGCGATTATGTATTCATTGTATTATAATTTATGCATAACTAAAAATCTAGTAAATTCTAATGCATATCAAATACAAACTTTTCTTATTTTAGTTAATATTATTCAGATATGTAGAAAAAGCTAACATAAGTATTCAGTATATGACTATAGCCCCCAGCATAACAGGATAAAATCCTAAACCCTGACTCAGAGTGATAGAAAAAATTCCAGGTTTTCCACTGAGAGATTGGATTTGAACTTATGCCCAGCCATTTTTGACCTCTGAAACCATGAGTAAGTCTCTAAACCAAACCTCTGTTTCATCCACAATATGATCTGTTATGAGAATTAATTTAAGTTAAATAATATATGTGTAACCTATTCTATAATGGGGGCCTTATTTATTTTTTTGATCACTAAAACATAAAATTTTAAAAAATGAATTCAGTGCGTAAATGTACACTATATATTAGAAGAGTATTAAACATAAATTGCCAGTAATACCTAGCCAGCAGTTGTCAGCTATAGAAGACTTAAATTTAAAAAAAGAGAGGGGGGGCACTTGGGTGGCTTAGGTAAGTGTCCAACTCTTGGTTTCAGTTCAGGTCATGATCTCATGGTTTGGTGAGTTCAAGCCCTGCGACAGGTTCTGCACTGGCAGTGTGGAGTCTGCTTGAGATTTTCTCTCTCCCTCTCTCTGCCCCTCCCCGCCCCCACACTGCCTCTGTCTGTCTCAAAATAAATGAATAAACTTTAAAAAAGAATAAAAATATTTTAAAAAAAGAGAGAAAGAAAGGAAAAAAAGTTGGAAGAAAAACCTTTTTCTCTTTTCATTTTGGAACCTAGTGCTCCGGGTAAAAATATTCTACTATTGTCACAGTCTCACCTTGCTTGATCAAAACACTGGTGTAAGATCTTTGAGCTGAGAGTTTGGAACAGCAGAAGCTGTCATGAAGAGGGCTTATTTTCACCAGAGAAGGTAAGGATAGCCATAGGAGAGCTGAGCAGCGTTTGAAGGGCTATGGCATTCTAGGAGGAGTTATGGGAGGGGCTGATACCAATACTGAATCAAGGATGTGAATGTATGGCTTAAAAACCTAAAGGAAGCCATCATCTTATAGCAATATACTCTCATACATTGTTGTATACTGTCAGATATTTAATCTTTGTGGGAATACATGAATATATCTTATCTCCGTAAGCACAGCCTTTTGAGTGGTGGTACTTTATATCTCTGTGTCCCTTAGAGTGTTCAGCACTATTACATATAATCAAATTATATAACAGATGACTTAAATTAGCCTTTCCATCTATAAAAATAAATTCTTAAACTATGCATCCCAATTATAAAATGGTTGTTATGTAACTCTTAAGTTATATTTTCTTTCAGCTTTTACTTTTATGCTCTTTAAGGATTTACTGTAGCCTCTTAATCAAGTTATTTATTTTCTATAAATTTAATCCATTGTAGGAAGGCTCCTAACTATATTTCCTCACTGAGATGGCTGGTATCCTTAAAATAAATTTGTAGATGCCAGGTCTAGGTAATGAGGCAAATGTTTTGCCTAATACCTTGCATATAATTAGCATAAGTGAAAATAAAGATCCTGAGAGCAGTGGAGGTAACACAATGACTTATTTGAGCATACTCTCAGAATTTACTGTGAATTTGACTTATGTAGGACACAAAATAAATTTTTGGTGACTCAAGGAATCATGTCTCAGCAAAGGTTTTCCTTTTACTCCTTAGTTTATGTTGTCTATAAGTTAGTTATCAGAGACATTTACAAATGATTTAACAGTACACCCAAATTTTCTTTGAAAGTAAACTACATTAACTTTTAAAATTTGGACCCCGTACAAAATTTGTGTAACTGGAGAGAACATAATTGAAAATTAAACAGCCTATGGATTCCTTGTACTGTGGCTCTTTTTTTTTTTTTTTTTACCTGACTTACTTTTGCCAGCAGTATATTCATAATTAACTAGCCAAATCAAATTAAATCTACTGAATTCAGAGCAAACATGACCTTTGTGTTCTATGCTGAAATGTTCATCTACTGTCAGCAAATTCCATCAATATTCAATTTCCCAGCCTGGTGTGAAGCAGAACCTTCCCTACTTCACATACACTCATGGGGGGGAAGAGCTAAAGAGGAGGGCAATGACATGGTCTGTTACTTTTTATTTATGCAAACATGGTTCCCATCTTGTCTGCACTGGGTAGGAATGCAATAGCACATTGCAAACACATTCACTGTTCACTTACCTGTGGAAAATGGTTTCCACAAGCAAATTTAAATAAGGAAGAAATATGCTTAGATTTTTTGTTTAGAACAAATGCTAACCTCATATAATATTTCTTTTTGCTTGGCAATACTGCTGAGCTCAGCATAACCTGTTGGTGCTGTAAACTGTCTAATAAATCTCCAGCGCTGCTATATATTGAAAATAACACAGTGATATGACAGGCACATCAAGAGTGGAAATGGCTGTCCATGCAAAATGATCTAGTGCTAAGATTAGTTTAATTTTACTGACATTACTGAACATTTTATATCATAGGAAGTCTTAAGGTGATCTTGTTACTCATGTTCCCTATTAATCTCAGTAATATGGAAGCTAATCCTTTAACTGCTAAGCCATAGCTATTGTAATGTTGGTGGCGGGTGGCAGTGAGTTCCCCCCTTTTCTGATAAATTTCCATAAATGCTGTTTATGGAAAGTTTCATCTACTATTGTAGCTTGAGAAGACTAAATTATAACATGAGTACAGTGATTAAAAACATATGTGTATCAAATAGAATAGCCACTGTAACAATCAGAGTCCTAGAAAGAAATAGAATCAAACTTGGATGATATGAGACTTTAATGAATATAGAAATTAAGGAATTATGGCAAGAGTAAGTCAACCAACAAAGAAGCTGAGGAACTGAGAGACTAGACATGTGGAGACATCATTAATAGCCCAATGAGAGTGACAGTTCATAGACAAGGAGTGCAGGATGGAAACTGTAGTACTGGAGGGGGTGCAAAACACTGTCAAGAAACACATTTTAGACAAAATCAGGAATGGGTAATACACACATCTCTTTCTACAACCCTCTAATTTATTGAGGTCTTCACTTGGCCAAATACAAATGGGAACCAGTTGGCCACATGTAATCCACAGATGCCTTCCATAGCATTCAGCATCTTGGATTATAGAGCAGACCATAAAGAAGGGCTAAGAATGAATCTGGGGTGAGGTAGGCAGACAAAAGTTGAATAACCAGCCAACTGTGGCAAAAATAAACTTTATTAAAATAATCTGTACTGGCTGCTTCTTGGATGAATTTTTCTACTTTGGACACCTATTAGAGCCTTAATTGTAAGGCATCTTGATTTAACAATACTCAGAAAGATATTCTTTAAATCATAACGTAATGTGCTATGGTTCGGTAACTTCTGGTGGTGCTCCAATTCCAAATACCCATTTGCATCTCTTAACATACACAGAGGCCACAAAACTCAAAGAAAAAGTCCTAACCTTTGTTCATCAAGGGGACTCAGACAATTTGATGGTTAAGGGGGCTCCAATAAATGCTAGTTTGCATAAAGGTAAAATGGACTCTGGTAATCTAGCAATAGAGGCTTGGTTAGCAGAGTTTAGGTCCACTTAAAACTATGTAGCTGATTTTTGGCAATTTTACTACTCCTTATCTCCTTACTTGAGAAATTTTTGCTGAGATGCTGTTGTGTCATTGTTGGTGGTGCTGGAGCCACAGGAAGTAGTCTGCAACAATACGGGACAGTGCCACTCCACAGAACTGTCCGATCCTGAGCTTTGAAATCTCAATTTGGTTTGTTCTGGTGACTAATGGAAAAGCTGTTCTCCTAGTCACCAGAATATTCTGTATTTCAAACAACAGGATAACTTCCCTACCTCTATTAAATGTAATACAGAAGATTCATTCTTCTTCTCAAGAGCAATAAAGTAGATTTTCTCCTTAGTAACCACAGACATAGTGATCTCAAAGGTAGCACTACATTTGTCAGCTGCGATGTAGTAGATTTCAAGCTTTTCTTGGTGACAGTTTCTATAGTATGGCAACAAGGAAGGTGACAGTGGAATTCCAGATTCTGGGGTAGAGCTTAGTTATCATGACTGTGGGACAGTGAAGACAATTCTGATTTGTTAGCACGGCACACACATGATTGGGTTTCTATGACAAAGCCCGAAATTCCCATAGCCTAGCAGATGGGTAATTGGAACACTGCAATTTGAATATTGATGTGACTAAATCTGCATTTACCACCTGGTGAAGCTCACATACTGAAGTTATAGCTCACGTACTGAAGTCATAAATAAACTATGTGTAAAAGGACAATTGACTAAAATATTGAGTATGTGTTCTCCCTGTAGTTTTCCCTCCTCTCCTGTTTAAGTATGTTTGCTAATCTCTGTGATATTTGCCTCAGGAATTAGGGTCGATGTAAAGCAGAAGGGTCTGAACTCAAAGGCTCTTCTCGAGGATGGTTTCTTCAATAAATGGTGTGTGAGAAATTGAATATTCAGTGCAAAAGAATGAAATTGGACTCCCAAAGCCTAAGCCTTTTGAAGAAGAGATGCTAGAGGGAAGGCTACTGAACACAGAGAGACAGGAAAATTACCCAGAGACTGGGAAGGGGTAGAGGTTTTCAGGTTTGGGAATGACTCCTTTTCTCATATTGGCATCTCAGAGAGTCAATAGGCCCTTACAACTGGGACTCCCATCGTCCCTGAAGGTTCATGTCCCATGTGTGCTGTGGATGCTGCAGAGGCCAGTGGAGCAGGCTGACTGGGAGAGTGACTACCAATACTGGCTGATGACTAATGGCCAAGGGCTTATACCAGGACCTCTGCACAACCTTGCAGTGATTTCAAACTATATTACAAAGCTATAGTATTCCAAACAGTATGGTATTGGCATAAAAACAGACACATAGATCAATGGAACAGAATAGAGAACTTGGAAATGTACATGCATGTACAGCCAATTAATTTTTGACAACAGATCTAAAAATACATAAGGAAAGGATACTCTTCCATAAAATGGTGCTTGAAGAACTGAGTATTCATGTGTAAAAGAATGAAATTGTACCCTATCTTTTACCACACACAAAGCCTAATTCAAATGGATTAAAATCTTGAGTGTAAGAGCCGAAACTATAAAACTCTTAAAGAAAACCATCAATACAGTTAAAAAGCAAACTACAAAGAGGGAGAAAATGTTTGCAAACCACATATCTGACAAGGGACTAATATCCAAACATATGAGGAACTCATAGAACTCAATAGCAAAAAACAAACAAAAAAACAAAACCAAAAAACTCCCAAATAATTAAAGCAATGGGCAAAGGATGGATATATTTCCAAAGAGGACACAGAAATGACCAACAGTTATGAAAAGATGCTTGACATCATTAATCATCAAGGAAAGGCAATTCAAAACCACAATGAGAGATCACCTTACACTTGTTAGAATGTCTATTATCAAAAAAAAAAAAAAAAAAAAAAAA
>NW_027530354.1:980225-1052833 GCF_008692635.1 Crocuta crocuta | reverse complement strand
CAAAGCAGCAAAATTTAAGGGCAAAACTTGTCTCATCCTTAAATATATCACTTAGAAGACATTACTGAAACTTCCAGTAAAATAATTTAGAAAAACATGTTTGCATTGAGTATTAGCTAATCTGGAAGGATAGTCCCAGAAAGGGTTTTTAAAATGTTTATTAAAAAAAAAAAAAAAAAAAAAAAAAAAGTGCCAGTGAAACTGCAGAGAAAAAGGGACCCTTGTATACTGTTGGTAGGAACGTAAAATGGAACTGGTAGTATTTGAAACTGTAGATTGTAATGTGTGCTTCACCTTCATCAATTGGTTTATTGTCTATATTCAATGGACTACATGGGCTTTGGCTTTGACTTATTTTTTAATTAAAAACATTTTTAATGTTTATATATTTTTGAGAGAGAAAGAGAGAGAGAGAGAGAGACAGACAGACAGACAAAGAGAGAGAGAGAGGCGCAGGCAGAGAGAGAGGGAGCCAGGATCTGAAGTGGGCTTCGTGCTGACAGCAGAGAGCCCCGATATAGGCCTCAAACTCATGAAATGTGAGATCATGACCTGAGTTGAAGTCAATGCTTAACCAATTGAGCCACTCAGGTGCCCTGATTTCTTTTTTGAGAGCAGGGTTTCTCAACTGTGACAGCTAATAACATTTTGGGAGGATACTTTGTTTCGGGAGACTGTCCTGTACACAGTAGGATATTTAGCAGCATCCTTAGTTTCTACCCACTGTATGCCAGTAAGCATCTCTTTGTCCCCATCATGACAACCAAAAATGTTTCTAGACATTCGTCAAATGTCCCATGCCAGCAAAAATTACTTCCAGTTGAGAACTACTGTTCTAGAAGCTAATATAAATCATAATTGAATTTCTTTTGGGATATGTTGCTAATGTGCACAATACATACTGAAAGTTTTGTATTCCCCTTTTACTTTCTTTTTTTTTGTATGAAGAATCATTTAGCATTGGAAAAACACATTGATGGCATTCTGTACTACAGCAGTTTCTCTTAGCTCTACAGATATAAACCTTGGGGGAGGATCTTTTAAGAAGACAACCTTTAGATTAACCAGAAATATATACAAATGTAGCTTACTCTTGTATATTTTTATATGAACATGTTTATGCATACATTTACTGTTCTATTACATCTGAGAACAGAAATTCAAATGAGAAGTGCAGCTTAGCTTAAAGAGCAAAACTAGAGAAATGTTTTATTGCTTCAGCACCAAAAAAAAGGAGAGATGAAAAGTGTAATGAAATTCAAAATGTCAGCATTTTGAAGTAGTTTGTTTAAGATACAGAGAAACAGGATTTCCTCAATAGGTAATATTTTAAAAGATGTATCCAAACACAATTTTCCTGTGTTTTAAGACAATAAACTTTATATTCTCCACATTTAGTTAGCTAATAAAAGTTGTTCATTATTTAAAAATTCCTAAAAGTCATACTACAAAAAAGTACTCCATTATTTCCCCAAAAGTCTTCATTCCAAAAGATAAGCAATCTCAAATTTAAACCTTTTTTTATGACTATGTTAAGTACATCTATTACACTACTTTTTCCTATAAAATCTCTTCTGATAGAAAGCAGCAAAAATTCAATCTGTTTTCTCATGCCAAATCTTCAGTGTTTCCCAGCTGTGTTGGTGTTTCAAGAGTCTCTTTCTCTCTGGAGTCCGTGTGATGAGCTATAATTGATGGTAGCAATGACTATGACAAAGCATAAAAGGAGTGTAAGCTCATTCAAGTTTTGTGCCATCACTTTTGCGTCAGAGTCTTTTAAGTTTTTAGAATGCATGAGCAAAATCATAAAAAAAAACCCCAAAACTCTCCATTTTAGACATGATGGTTTTTGTTTTTTGTTTATTGTCTATTGCTGGCCCATAAATCTCAAAGTTCTTGTTTCAGAGGTTTAAAAGTGGTTGATTTTTCAGAGCTTGAGTTTTCTCCATTCTATCAAAGATTTCTTCTTCAAAGTTCTATGATAGCTTAAATTATCTTGAGAAAAAATTTATAGATCACGTATAAGATTAAGAAACCTACTTCCTATGTCTTTTCGAGGGGCTGCAACAATTTTGCAATGAATTTTCAAACTGGTGTGTGGCATATTATCTTGTTAATGAGTGGAAGGAGTACATAGCATTAAGTTTAATAACGTCCTGATGAATAAATTGTGCACATACATAAAGAAAAATAAATGTAGAGAAGCCGTTCATAAAAAATATTAAAAATTCAGTTGGGAATCACTGACTTGTCGAAACATGAAATCCTAGTTGAAAGAGAACTGTAGAGGTCCCCAAGTTCAAATATTCTAAGTCACTGCAAAAATATCTTTTCTAAAAGTATGGTGATCCTTGGAATTATAACTTCAAGGAACGGTGAGGCATTTGAAGTTAAGTGCCAATGTCTTCCCTTGGCTACACATCTTTATAACCCTGTTGTCCAAGTGTTGGCATCTTGTTTAAATTATTTTTTAAATGTTTATTTATTTTTGAGAGAGACAGAAAGAGACAGAGTATGAGTGGCAGATGGCAGAGAGACAGGGAGATACAGAATCTGAAGTAGGCTCCAGGCTCTGAACTGTCAGCACAGAGCTTGACATGGGGCTCTGAAGAGCCTGAAATTAAGTCCTCCATTAAGAGCAACTTTGGGCTGCACATAGCCCAGTTCCAGGAAAAGCTTCAGCTGAAGCCACCCTCAAGACCACCCTCGGATCAGCCAATCAAAAGAAATGTGTCACATTCCTGTCCATCCCAGGGCTGGGAACTGCAGGTAGTTACTCTGTACAAACTAGCCAATCACTCACCGCTTGTCTAAACCCCAGGTAGGCCCTTTGAGCTCACCTTATAATTGGTCATTTTCAAAGGATTCTCAAAGGTCATGATTGGGTCCCGCCAAAAGTAACGGATGCCTTACAGATACTGAATGGTCAAAACTATAACCATGGGTGTTGTACAATTATGACTGGTGCTTGTGTGATGATGCAAAACGTACAACATGTGTACTGTAACACCCCTGTCCGTTACCCCATAAAAACCCTGCTGGCCATTGTTCGAGGCTTCTCCTTGCTGCTGCTGCGCCGGTAGATGGGTGAGCCCCTGCCTGAGCTTGTAATAAAGACCCTTATGTACTTGCATTGGTGATGGCTTCTTAGGGGTCTCAGGGGACTCACGATTTGGGCACAACAGCTCGAGCTCACAAACTGTGAGATCATGACCTGAGTCCAGTCTGATGTTCAACTTACTGAGCCACCCAGGCACCCCTAACTGTGAGTAACTTTATTTTATAGAACAGAAAACTACGACTGAGGAAGGTAAAGTAACTTATTCATGAATTAATAGAGGTGAGCTGGCATTTAAACTTCAGTTTTTTGTCTTAAAAAATTTTTTTTATGTTTTATTTATTCCTAAGAGAGAGAGAGAGACAGCGTGAGCAGGGGAGGGTCAGAGAGAGAGGGAGATACAGAATCTGAAGCATTCTACAAGCTCTCAGCTAGCTGTGAGCACAGAGCCTGACGCGGGGCTTGAACCCACAAACCGTGAGATCATGACCTGGGCTGAAGTCGGATGCTCAACCGACTGAGCCACCCAGGCGCCCCTAAACTTCAGTTTTTCTAAATTTAAGGCCGAAGTTCTGTTTAATCATATTCTTATAACCTCCCCCTTTATTTTTACTCCAGAAAGTAATTTTCAAACATCAGAAAACTTGAATGAACTTATCTATGCTCTCTACCTGGATTCTTGTGTTTCATACTTGCATTATCACATGTCTATCATCTAGATCTCTCTTCATTCATCAATCCATTTTTTCATTAATGCATTTTAAGGTGAGTCACAGACATCTGTACACTTTCCCTCAAATACTTCAGCGTGCATATCAACTAGAGATCAATATTTATCTGTATCTTAAGATAACATTTATATACAATGAAATGCTCAAATCTCAAGTATACCAAGTGATAAGCACCCACAAATGCATTTATCTGTGCAACCCAAACTCCTATCAAGATACAGAACATTACTCAGGAAGATTCCACCTGTCTCTTGATGGGGAAACAAGGCAGTTGTCAACGGCAGACAGAACTCAACTTCCTTATAGCCTGCAGCCCATTTCTCCAGGCACTCCCTACTCTCTTAATGTTCATGCTTTGCTAGAGGGAATACAACCTTAGCTTGACAGTAACTATGCCTCCAGTATCCTGTGAATCTTCTTTAGCATATGACAATCTCACTGAAAACTTCCCCTGGACTTTACCTCCTTAAACCCCATAGTATAAAACCAGTGTCTCCTCATAGTCCCAAGGCAGCTAATTCTATCCATGGGTCCTGTCCCTGTGCTTTAATAAAACCACCTTTTTGCACCAAAGACATCTTCAAGAATTCTTTCTTGGTCGTTGGCTCTGGACCCCATAACCTGTCACCCCCAAAACCTCTTCATCTCTTTCCAGGAAATCCCCTTTCTCCATCAGAATTATTTTGATTTTTTCTACTTTGGTTAGCTTTGCTTATTCTAGAACTTTATATATACAGTATGTATTTTTTTCCAGTGAAGTTTCTTTCATTCAGCATACTGTTTACAGATTCACCAATGCTATTGCATGTGTTATTACTTTTTTCCTTTTCTTTTTGAATAGTATTCCATTTTAGAATATGACACATCTTGTTTATCCATTTTCCTATTAATTGACATTTGAGAAGAAAAGCTAGTAAAAACAAGATAAAAGGGACCGAGGTTGGATACTCCCCCTTGCATGCTTTTGGCTTCTGCAGTCTTGCTTGCCTCCACCAACTGCCAGCATAGCACCACTGATAAGTGCCCCCTCCCCTTTTTCTTTTGTCTCTCAACCCCCTACCCTCTCAATCCTAAAAAAGGAGGCCTATACCAAGGTTGGGGCTCAGCCTTTGGAGAGGACTCACCTGGGCCGGCACTGGTTCGCAATAAACAGTCTATTCCTGATTCCGAGTGCGGCTGGCTTGCCTCTTCCCGGGCACTGAGTATTTGCTGTAAAACGAGAGCTTTCTAGTTTTTTAGGTGTCAAGAATAAACTGCTGACTTCCAGTTTCTGGCATGTAAGGAGCTTGGAAGTCACCCCCTGTCCTAACAAGCAGAACGCTGAACAGATTGAAAAATCAACTCTTCTTGGATCCTGAAGAGAGGGGAGGACACAGGGTAAACCTCTTTCTCCAAGATTAGGGAGACAGACAGTTGAATTCAGGAGTCATAACATTTTAGGGATTCAGAAACAGAAACCGCCACTTGAACAAGCACTGGGTAGGAAAACCTGAACTGTAATTGACAAATTGCTGGAGGTTCAGTGCGACAAGTCAGAGAGTTAAAACCTCCAAGGGCACCCAGTCATAGGACCCCCACAATATTGTGACTTACCTCCACAAATTTGACCAGGTTCTCACAGTAAAGAATGGAGTAAAATCCTCTTGTACTTGTGGCATAGGTAAGGGAAAAGGAACCATTTTGAAGTCAGTCAGAGCTCTTTCTTAACAAAGCCTGCCCTCAGGATAAACTAATTAACCTAGGCCTAACTCGCTGGGGTTTTATCGGAGCCTAACTTACCTGGGGAAAGGGAAATACCCAACTGCAGCCCCTGTTAGCCTCCAGTCCCACCAAGGGGGAAAAGAATAAAAAACAACAACCCTAATTTGTGAGGTCAACAGTACAGGGGCAGAGATACTCTTAGTAAAATGCTGAGCTTTAATCATAGGACTTACAGACTGCTTCCCCTCCCCCCACGAGTGCCCACCACCTTACTAAAGTCCTATTTAAGCAGTTAGTTTTGAAAAAACTCCCTTGGGCCAAAAGGTGAGGGGCTTGCAAATGAGGAAATACCAACCATTGTTTGATCTCAAACTCTATTGGGGGGCGAGGGGAAGGTCAGGAGTTGAGTAACCTAGCTCCTCCTGGCTCCAGCAAGCCCCTGAGATGTAAATCTTTAATGAACATTGTGATTAGAACGGTCAAACATGTTCTTCAAGCAACTGTTAAGCAACCCCCACCTCTAACCGCAAAATTCTCGCTTCTGTACACCGGCATCGCCCCTCTCCCTATATAAACCCTGAGCTATGGCTCCGCGCTACTCTCTTCCGAGGACTTTTCCGGTGCTCCGGAGGGGCCGTCTGGCTGGACTAAAATAAACCTGAATATCCAACTCCTTTTGGGTTTTGTGGGCTTTGTTCTTGGTGATTCTCCTTTGGAAAGGGAGGTCTAATAGTTTTACCTGGTACATTCTGTCCAGGTATCAAGAAAAAATTACCAGGCATACAAAAAGGCAAACAACACAATTTGAGGAGACAGAAACAAGCATAAAAACAACGTGGAAGGGATGTTAGAATTATCAGATGGGGTGGGGGCCTGGGTGGCTCAATTGGTTGAGCATCCAAGTCTTGACTTCAACTCAGGTCATGATCCCAGGGTCGTGGGATCAATCCTCGCACGGAGCTTGGAGCCTGTTTAAGATTCTTTCTCTCTTCCTCTGCCCCTTTTCCCTGTGCATTTGCTCTGTCTCTAAAGAAAGATTAAATTTAAAAATTTTAAAAAACAAAATAATCAGGCTGGAAATTTAAAATAACCATGATGAATATGCTAAAGATTCTAATGGATAAAGTAGACATAGGCAATGTAAGCAGACAGATGAAAATCCTAAGAAAGAACCAAAAACAAATGATAAACTTTTTTGTTATAAAGATTATTCCTCATAGTTGACAAAAGTAATAGTTATGAAAATAATAACATAGGAAATAGGCCTTTTTGAAATTATGCTACTTGAGAAATCATTTAATGTAGAGAAGATAAGCAGTTACATAAAGTTATCAGCACCCATTTTCTGACTTTGAAATCACATTCATTATGTTTTTCTAAAGTTTGTAACATTAACATTCAGCACTCACTTTTAAAATCATGTTCTAAAACTTTGTTCTCTTTGGCTATAATTGGCATTCTTAACTGGAAAAAATATAGCTATTCCAACACCCAAATTTGGGGGGAAATCATATATATATATATAACTTATATAACAAAGCTTTATTAATTGGTACATTCAACATAGCATTTTTTTAATCATTTGAAAAGTTTACAAGTAACCATGAGTTTTCTGGGAACTCTGCAGATTGCCATATATGGACAAAATTAGTTTATATATTTTGTTAAGCTAATATTCTAAATACTCCCAATTATAGTCATCTGCCTTAATATTTATCACGTTTTTATACATTACTACAGTAAAAACTCATTATTTTGGGGTGTGGCTGAAAGGATTAATTGTATAAAATGATGTTAAATGTGTAAATTAAGAAATCATAGAGAAAAGAACCTTTTTTGATTTCAAGCACAGGGAGCAATTTAATTGCTAATAGAAATCTCAGTGTTCTTGCTTTAATAAACAGATTGATGAACCAAATTTGTAAATAGTTGCATCTACTTTGGTTTAAGCACTAAGCCTTATAAAAGTCCATACAATTGATTTTTCTTAAAATGTGAGACTAGATTCAGAATTTTCATGCTAAAAATGACTCTGGAGATCATTTGTGATTCTAGGAAGTCAATTTGTTTAGCAAAGCTATTCTTTATAGAGAGTGCATTGGTACATTTCAGCTCCATTTGAATGAATGATCAAACAGAAGTTTATATTGCATTACTCAAGACTCAAATATAGAAATGTCTGATTTTGGCAAGGGCTTATGTATATTCATTCACATTTTAATTTTTGACATGGAAAACTCACTATGTCAGTGAAGAAGAATTTCACTTAGAGTTAAAAGATAATTTTAAAGTAACAAGTGTTATTTTTGATCAAAATAAAATTGTATAGTTCCTCTTATGACATTTAAGCATTTTTATTTACAGGGAAAAAGGCATTTTTACATAATGACATAGATTTGCATTTTTTTACATCAGTAAAAAGTCTTAGAAATCTTAGAAACTTTTGAGGTTTTAACATTTTTCCTTGAAAATATTTTAGTTATGAGGTACTCTCTGTATATTTAGTGACTATAGAAGTTAATTTTGGTTTTAGTACTTTGCACAATTTTTAGTATAATTATTATTTAGTCAGACAAAATTTACTTAACAGAATTCCAGATCTAAGCAATTTTAAACTTACTTTATATATTAAGTTACAGATTTACTCCAAAGAGCAACAGCTCTTCATTTATGTATTATCAGGCACACTGTCTACTGGTGCACCGATAGAACTTTCTGCAGTAAGGGACATGTTTTGCATCTCTGTTCTCCAATAAGCAGCCACTACCACATGTGGCTATTGAGTGTTTGAGATGTGGGTAGAGAGAATGGGAACTGAACTTTTTATGTTTAATTTTTGTTCATTTTGATTTAAATAGTCACGTATTGTTAGTGGCTACTATATTTGACAGCACCAATTCCAGATTTTCATGTTACTAGGTAGTAATTCTTTTTCTGTGCCAAGAAGTTCAGCTGAAATATAGCCTTTGTCTCATTCACTTTTCCAAGATATTTTCAAGTTCAGCAGCAATTATTTTTATCTTTCGGTATCCCTTCATTATGACACTATCATTTGTTACATGAATAAATAGGTTAGAAACTGGATGATCAATACAAAATTTACTAATTTACAATTACTATTGTTAGGTGTTTGACAATTGCTAGACACTTAAATGTTCCAATAAACATTTCAAAAATCACGGTTTATAAATGAGGACTGACCACACTCCATTAATTTCATGTGCTGTTTCTTCCTGTCATACAAGAAAAAAAATGAATACATAAAAGTATTAAAAGAGATATCTGAGATGTGCATTTGAGTTTACATAATGGGGAAATGCAAAAACAAAAGCAAAGCTCGGAAAAAAAAAAAAAAAGCTGAGCCCTGTAATCTAAATCTGTATCTATCTTTTCATGACCAGTGACTTACTCAAAAGTCAATGCTGCCTAATTATGATGCTTGGAAAGTTGCACATGGGACCAATGACAACTTATTCTGTTCAGATTCTTCCCATTAAGAACTCAAATGTCCACCAGGCTGACTGTCAACCTCCTAAGAAAAGACTTCAAAAGGCAGTAAGCAAGATAAAAGCAATAATGACTATAAAATGCTTACTACGATGCCAGATACAAAATCATTGTTCCATAAATGCTGGCTAATGATAATAAGATTATTAAATACCAGCTTTATTAAGGACCNGACCCATGGTTAAGTTTGGAGAATACACAATACTAAACATTAAAGGGACTCCAACATATATTTGATATGTAAATATCTGAGTATGTTGTAGAAAAATCCAATCTAAACTTTGAAGAGAATCAGGTTCCAATCTGCGAACACGGTCCAGAAGTGCCCTGGGTCATCTGGTGACAGAAGAAATATACAGTAAATAATCAAATACAAGTATTTACTGAGCTCTTTCGTTGTGCCCAGCATTGAATTGGGTGAAGTGGTAGATACAAAAGGAATGTTAAGATATTGTTTATTCTCTTAGTGAGTTTGCAACTTAATGGAAAGAAAGAAATAAAAATTATTGAATTTTGGAATAGGCACATGGGAAATAACAATAAATCCAGGGGAAACAGGCTAAGGGAAGTTAATAAAAGATATAGCTGTAAGTCTGCAGGTGGAAGGCCAAAGACTTCAGAAAAAAAGATTAATATGGATACCATCCTAAATTAGTCAAAGTGTTATATTGTTTCCAATCTGAATAGTATAATAATTATAATTATATGATTATGATGATCGTAAGCATTTATTTTTCAACTGGGATGACTTCTGGTAATTAATTGAAGCATAATTGCAATTGTCAGTATAAACTGTGTAGCCAGTGTAGGTGGCAGTGTAAACTGTTTAGCCAGTGTCAATGGCACTGCTTCCTTTCTTGGGTTTTATAACCATGTGGAGGAAACTACTAGGTTGGGCTGACAGAGGCCTGTGCACAGAGTCAAAGTTGATACACTTTCAGTGTTTAGTATCTTACTCTTAAAAAAATGCACCACAGTAGTATTCACTGCTTCTGGCACAGAGCTCTTTGAATTTTAACACATGCATAGATTCTTGGAGCTACCATCTCACCGGATTACAGCACAATTGCAATATACCAGATATTTCCCCATGTTCACTTTTTAAATCAGAACCTACTGGGACATCTCAGTTGCTCAAGCAATGGGCTCCTCTTGATTTCAGTTTAGGTCAGGATTTCATAGTTTATAAGATCAAGCCCCACACTGAGTCTGTGTCAGGCTCCATGTTGACAGCATGCTGCCTATTTGGAATTTTCTCTCTCTCTCTCTCTCTCTGTCTCTCTCTGCCCCTCTCCTGCTAGCTCTTTTTCTTTCTGAAAACAAACAAACAAAAAAAAAACAAACGTTAAAATAAAAAATAAGTCAGAACCTTTCCCCTATCCTTAACCTATGGAAACCACTGATTTGTTCTCTGTTCGAATATTTTCTTTTCCAGGATATCATATTAATAGAATCATATGGTACGTGATCTTTTGAGACTTAGCTTTTTTTCATTCATCAAGATGACTTTGAGATTCAAGTTTTTATGTATAGGAGTAGCTCATTCATTTTTATTGATGAATAGAATTGCTTTGTATGGATGTACTTCTATTTGTTTATTCATCCACTCAGTGGAGTATATTTGGGTTATTTCCAAGTTTAGGCAATTATAAACAGTGCTGATATAAACATTTATGTATATGTTGAAATTTAAAGCATTTTCTCTGGGGGAAAAAACCAGTTAAGAGAATGAAAGGACAGGCCACAGACTAGGAGAAAATGTTTGAAAATCACATTGCATCCAGAATATAGAAAGTTGAATCTTGAATTATATTACAAAGGGTTTCTCTGAAACAAGGAAGATAACATTAGAGAAAGTGAATGGTAATGTTGTTAAGCCAGCCAGGATTACATTTTGTTCTGAAATGAAACAATAATGGGAGCATTATAATATGGCTATAACAATAATGTAAAATAATATGGAAACTGGAAAGATGCCTAAATATAGGAGGGCTAGATTTTGGTAGATGCAGATCTATGAACAAATGAAAAAGGAGTAAGATATTTCATGCAAAAATTTAACAGAGGAAGAAAGAGGTCATTGCATTTATAGGGTTTCTGCACATATTTAAAATATGAGAGCGTCTGAGCGTGAGCTCTGGCATTTGGAGAGCTTTAGATGGAAGAAGCCGGGTCACAGAAGTGATCAACCAAAATGCCATTATTCACAAAATATGTGGGAAGGAGGACACGTGATTTCCTGGTTGTCTTAAGACTGAACATATTAATGGAGAACAGAGAATGGAATTGAAATTTGAGCAGAATTAAATCATAAATCACCTGGAACTTATAAGGGCAGGTGATGTTAAAGGCTTTGGGAAACAAGCATAAAAGGATCTGTAGAAAGGACAGCAAATGAGAAGGCATTTATGAAGGAGGTGGAAAGAAAGGACAACTAAGTGGTAAAAAAGAAATATGAACAAGTGGCAGTTTGTGGCTGTGGGTGTTTCTAGAGATGGCAGTCCCATTTCTGAGTGCTCTCCTAAGGACGGAGATACATACTTCAAGGATAGCTGTGCACATAGAAGAAAGAAACTCACGTTGCTTTCAGAAGGAACTGTCTTGGAGAAATTTAATGCTGGCTATCACATTTCTTTTCCAGATGTTTTCTGAAATGAAACTATGTTCAGTCCCTGCTTTTTTAACCCTGCTATATTCCTGGAAACCACAATTTGAAGCAGCAACTTCTAAAGGAGAACATTTCCTCCTAAGGATCTGTGTTATAACTAGTGATGGCATATAAGTCATCTAAGACAAACAATATATTGTAAAAACAAAATAGTAGGAAGTGATAGACAATGAAATTTCATAAACATCCATTATATGTTGTTATGGGGCTAAGTGCTTTGTAAACTCTATCATTTAAAATAGTAAAATATGTCCCACTAGATGTTAGGGTAGAAGAAAGCAATGATATGAAATCTGTACTTTAAGTTACAGATCACTTAACTTTTATTATGAGTAGCAAATTCATTTTTATCTTCTTATCTGTATCAACACATATCTCTATCATTTTGTGTGTGTATGCGCACACACGCATACATATATATATGTGCACTTTAAGGCAAAACAGGGGAAAATACTTTTAATTAAGGGTCTAGGGCTGCTAGGGGAAAACAAAAAAAAGACTGGTGGGAAAAGCATTAATACTTTGAAAGAGCATCAGGCAGACCTGTGTCTGAATCCAAGCTTCAGATCTTGGATGAGTTACATGATCTTATAGAGATTCAATTTCCTCATCTGTAAAATGAGGGTGAAAATACCTACTTCTTAACTTGTTTGGCATAGTAAATGAAATAACAGTTTAAGCACCTAGCAAAGTGTCTTACACATAGTAATTTCTCTAAAAATTGCAGATCACATTCTACTTCCGTGGATTGTGTAGTACTACTCTTGCTAAACATTTCCTCTTGACCTTAGAAACTAAAAGTTCTTGACTTTATATTTCCATTCATTGAACCACTTTGTAAATCATCTGAACCCATAGCTTAAGTTGGGATCTTCATCAGACTTGCTCCTTCCAACTACCCATCTTCCATAAATTATGGGACATTCTCCCTTAAAGGGAATTCCCACTAAAGGTCTCCAACTCCCACCCCGGTGAAAATCACCCATCTCAATATACAGAAGATTTGAAACTCAGAGAAGGGCATTAGTGCCCCCTGAAACTGTCATGGTTCTAGGCTCCTTGTTGAGTTCACCGATTATTATAATGTCCTCTCAATCAGACCTCCTGGCTTCAGTCTTGCCTTCAGTTTATTCTCAACAGAACATCAGAGAGATCTTTTGCAAGGTAAGGCATATCTTCTTCCTCTTCTGCTCTTAGATCTCCTCTGAGGAAAAGCCAGTCTTTATTGTGACTGATAAAGCCTAGAACATTTTTTTAAACAAACTTTTATCTCTGACCTTTCTTCTGTGCCATTCCTTCTCTGAAGTGCTGGCTAACCAAGTAAGAGAATGGCGTAGCTATATAAAAAAAAGCAAGAAGAAAACAAAATCATTCTACCAGTTTATAATGGAGTGTATTATTTCTTCCACTGTGTCATGCTGAATAATAATTTCCTTTCCTATCCACACTAGTACTTTTTGTTTAAAGTTAATATTGTACCTATTCACTTAAAATGGAGTAAATTTACCACTTTATAGGCCAACTTGCCTGCCTCTCATCATTTTGTCATGTGTTTTACCTCTATATTCATTATAGAATCACAAGATAAATTGTAATTTTGTTTCAACCAGTCATATGTATTTTAAGGAAATGCAGAAAAAATATTATTTTATATTGAGTCAAATTGTTAACATTTTTGATACTCCTCATTTCTTCCTGAACATCCAATTTTTCCTTCTGGAATCATTTCTCTTCAGCCTGAAGAATTTACTTCAGCATACTTTATAATAAAGTTCTGGAGAAAAATTCCCTTAGTCCTGTTTTACCTGAAAATGTATTTATTTTCCCTTCATTATTAAGGGATATTTTTGCTGGGTCTAAAATTCTTATTTGACAATATTTTTGTTTCTGGACATAAAAAATGTTTTATTATATTCTCATCTCCATAGTTTCTGATGAGAAGTCAGTAAAAATTCTAACCATTGATTTCTTGTGTATAATGTATTGTTTATCTCTGGAAGGGAACGAATGCAACATGAAACTTTCAGTATTTTCACTTTATCTTTGGTTTAAGCCATTTGAGTGTGATGTGGCTAGTCATTATTTTCTTCATATTTATACCATCAAGTCTCTTGTATCTATAGATTTATGTCTTTCACTAAATTTGGGGAGTTTTGAGCCATTATTTTTTGAAATATTTTACTGTTTCCCTCTCTGTCTTCTTTTTCTGGGATTTGTATCACATAAATGCTAGACTTTGATCTTCCTATAGGTACATAAGACTCAATTTTTTTCTCCACTTTTTCTCCTTTGTTCTTCAGAACAATTGTTCATTTATTTTAGGATTCAGCAAGAGATTTTGATAGAGCATTTACCCCAACTTTAGGTGCATTCTCTGGCTTTCTCCTTTCTTGGATCTTCACTCACTTCATAGCAGTTTTGCTTTTCCCAAACTTTGCATTTTGTCTCTTCGGGCCACAGAGAATGTAAGTTTTTGGCCAGGTGCCAATTGTTGGCTGTCCTCAGGCTAAAGTCATAAAAATAGAAAACTCACCCTGTGAAATATCCTTCTTCTATGTGTTGACTCTCCTCCAAACTCTGTGAATGTTCACTCTCTAGTGCCTTCAAAGATATTTTCCCCTGGTGTTCATAATTATCTGCAGAAGGTTGATCTGATAGGAGTTTAGTACTACTAGAAGAAGAAATCCTTTAACTGTTTCCTGAATGGAACATTTTCTGTAAATGGATGAATAAAACCTTGTAGGAGATATAAAAAATATTGGGATCTTTCCTATTTTTCATTGTGTTAGAGTTTGTAAAAGTTTAGCACTTGAGGTGTGCCATAACTTAACAAGGAGAGAAAGGTAAGTAGGGCAGGGACAAAGTTGGGGTTGGAGAAGCTCTTAAATCCTATAGTACTGTCCTCTATAGAATGATCAAAAAATCATTGTTTCCCAGCATGAGTTGCAATCTGTTTGGCTAATGTCAGTGTCACAGTGGATCTGGTCCAAGGCTATAGGGTGGTAAGAGGCATCTTAAGAAAAAGTAGTGGTTATAGTTACCTATATGATGATAATTTGAACTTGGAAGATATCTGAGTTAACAGCATTCCAGCTTGCAGAGATTGGGATGTAAGCTTGTGGAGCTGATAAGAGTGAGATAAGACAACAGTGTCCCAGCCAAATGGGGTGGTGTTTATATAGGCCTCCAGGCTTTTGTTTGTTTGTTTTGCTTTGTTTTTCAGGGGAAACTAGAGGGCAACCAAATTTGTGAAGGTGAATCTTCATAAGGAAGGAGGAAACAAAACCTCTGGGTATTAAAGAGGATACCAGGCTACTTACCATATGTTGGGTGATTTACATACAGTAGCTCATTTTAACCTTTGGATAAAGTTGTTCAGAGGCTTCTCCTAGGTATACCAGGCTTGGGACAGGAAAATAAATTTTAAACATAACCAAAGAAATAACACTGGGCTATTCAGGCAGGATCACTCTAGGCTTTGGATAGACCTGAACCTCCACCTTGTTGGCCTTAAATACACACAGCTGGACAGAACCAAGATGGTGGGTTGGGCATTTTCTAAACAGTGTCTCTCAAGTGGGACACAGATTCACTGTGTGTGCCACAGCTACTGGGGCCTGCCTCTTCATCACCCTGTGTTCTTGATGGGGGTGAAGGGAACCAATGCAACATGAAGCTCATGCTGTCTGCTGTGTCATAGGCAACGAACTATTTCATCCATTTGGATGAGTTATTCCTTTGCCAGCCAAATCTATGGATGTGTGCTAAGCCAGCCTAGCAGCATCCCCTTTCCTGCTGCTCAGGGACTGCTTGCCTGCTTTCCAGGCCAGAGGAAAAAGTGAAAATGTCATTCATTGTGCCCTTTCCTCCCTCCCCCAAGCCTATTAGTAGAATATGGCTTCTTCTCCAGATCTTGGGAAATTCAAAAGTTTAAATGTTCCAGGAAATGCTCCTTAGGAAAATATAGAGGAAGTATTAATTGCCTCCACTTATCTATATTTGAACAACTTGGCTAATCCATTTACACATATGTGAGTGTTCTCCTGTTCGTGATCCTCCTTCCTCTCCTCCCACCACATTACCAAACAAAATTGGTTTCTGTTATTTAAAAAAAATATCCTTAAAGAAGACATAGATTTTCCAGAGCCAAGCTCTACATATTTAGAAAAGAAAACATCTTGTCTTACATTTGACAAATTTTCTAATTGCATATGCTTATGATTTGCTATGTTAGGCCAATTTTGTTAGGTGATGTAATATGGTGACTGAGACTGCTGTATACACAACACATCTCTGAAGATTACCTGGGAATTGAAAAAAAAAAATGCTGGCATCTTCAAGAATTATTACCTCTGGTAGAAGTAACACATTTTATGCTAAGGAATTTCAAATAGGTTAGATTTGTCTTTGAGGCATTAGAACAGATATGGAGCACTACTTATGAACTTTTTAAGTAGAGCTTAATAGGGACAGAAAACAGATGGAAACTGATGTCTTTGATAAATATTTTAATAGGGACAAAATATAATGTAAAGGTTACTGTGTGGATAGAAATAATAAAATTAGTATTCAAACTCAAAGAAAGTTTCACTAAAATCATAGTGAGTATTTCAGTTTTCTCAAATACAAGAGGATTACGATTGCCTGCTTCCTTGGAAATATTTTGCCAGTTTTCAATAGAAAAATATGTACTAATATTTAAAAGCAAGGCATAGCACATGAGGTGAGTACAGAAAACTAATAACTGAATATAATTACATGCACATTGGGTGAGAAGTAGACTACTTGGAGGTTCATTATAAAATAACATATGCTAAGAGAAACAAGGAAAATAATTTTTCATGATGCATAACTGCTAAAGTAATGTGAATATATATTGAGAGTAACTGTCAAAGTCAAGTAGCAGCTTGTAGAGCCCTCTCTGTGCTATTTGATAGGTAAGTGATATAATTCTACACTTAGTAATAAATAAAAGTAGTGCCTCCTTAGGGAGGAAAGCAAACAATCATTTTCAAATTTGAAGGAAAATTTCAGTTCAGATGAGTTAATGGCAATTATGCTTTGTTCTCTATGTTTAATATACTGGGGACTTCAAGGAAAAGCCTGGTGGCTGGAAAGACCAGGATAAGGATGAAAGAAGTCTATGTTGGAATCACATCTCATAGGGATCTTTATTGCACATTACCTTAGGATGTCAAGGGTCTTGGTCCCCCTCACCAACATCAAAAAGTGTTTATGTTTGGCAACTTTAGGTGGTCTCTTTTTAGTTTAAACTCCAGTAAGCATCCAGCTTGCTTGTGCTTTTTGAAAGGCCTGGAAATCATCAGTACCTTCATTATTCATTCCTCAGGAGAAAAACAGTTTAGATTAATAAGAGAAAATGTTCCCTTCTATTGCCAGTATATTCATTTCATAAACACGAGTGGCCTAAAATTTTTTCAAGTAAGTCTTCCATTATTTAAGTTTTATATATAACAGTCTTTAGTGCCCATTTTAGCTCCATTAAACATTAAGAACCATGACTTCTCTGAGGATTGATAAACGTGGACTCAGAATTGCCCTATTTAGATTCTTCCATGGAAAAAAACTTTTTTCCCCTTCATGATGTTATGGAAAACAAGGATAAATATCTATATATTTAATAACAACCCTGTAGCTATCTTCCTCCTAAGTATTGAGCATCTTGTTGCAACAGGAGATTTGCTAATTTAGAGCGAATAAATCAAAACTCTTTTCCTACCAGTGTAACTTAGTGGCATAATTGCAGGAAACCTTATCTCTTTTAAGAAAGATAAAGTAGACATTTCTTGATATTAAGAACATTCTATATTTACAATACATAGCCAATTAATCATCAAAAATGACATCTGATTTGTGCCATCGTATAGCCAACAAGACCTAATTATGATGAGGGTTATTAGTAAGAAAATAATAGAACATAGGGGAGGGAGCAAGAGCTAAGAAAGTTTTTTCCTAATCAAATTTCAATTCTCTGTGACCTAAAGATGTAACTCTGAACTTAAGTCTTAGATTACTGTAGGTTTTGAATTTTTATTTCTGACTGATGGAACATAAAATATGGATTTTTGAAAATAAATATTCTTGCCTTCTTAAAAAAATGTCTGGGAAAATAATACTCCTGTGATTTCTTTCTAATAATGTTTTCAGTATGTAAAGTGCAGTCAGTAGCAAACATTTAATTTGCTCTGTAGAGATTTTACCACCTTGTGTTACTGTACTGGTAATGATTTTTGTTTGATGAACATTTACAATGTAGTTAAAGTTCTGAGAACTTAAACACTCAATAGACTTGGTTGGAAAAATTATATCTCTAGCTAGAAAATTCGCACATTCTGGATACCTACTTATTTTTTTACATGATTTGTCTAATTTTTTTATCACAATAGTTCAGAAGTAGGTATTATTTTCATACCTAACAGTGGATAAAATCCAAACTCAAAAGGATAAAGTAACTTTACCAAGCTAAGTAATGGAGACTGGATTCAAGGTCACATACTCTGATTTTAGGTTCATTGCTCTTTCCATGATTTTATAATATACCACAGTACATTGAAGTTTTGTGGTTGTCACAAGGTAGGTATCTTTAGAGGAAAAGTGATTAAATCCTCCTGGGAGAAGATGCTTCTCTCAATTGTTTTTGAGAGAATAAAACCGTATGGAAAAGTTTTCTTCCACAACTTAATGAATGTTTTATAGGAGAAAGCTTTTCTGGGTTGTGGAATGTGAATCAAGCCCAAACAAAGTCAAAGGAATCTCTGGAGAGCAAGAGGTAAAAGAATGTGGTAAAATATTGACAAGGTAAAATGCCAGACCTTTAGACTGACCATGGAGAGCATCATGGACTGGGAAAGTAGGAGGCTATCACTGTAGCTGAATGTGTTACAAGAAGCATCTCCTGCTAAGCCCTGATGGTCAGCCTGACACAGCTGACTATGGTGCCCTTGATCTTGAGAGATATTTAGTAGGGAGAAATAGCAGATTTTCATCTAATTTTCCCCAAAGCTGCACCATAACTGGAAACAGAAATCTCAGTGAATTCAGAGAGATTATGGTTTTCTGTCAAATGGCCTTTGTGATATCATCCCAGAATATAACAGTAATTAAAAATAATCATTGTAGATGCATCTCCATGTCTCTGAGCTTATGAAAATTATATTTTCTAAGGCCATTGGGTGGTGTGTAATTTACACATACCACATTCCTTTGGTTTTCTAGTTCAGGGAGCTTCCTCTTGTTTCCCAGACATTAGCTACAGTTTTTTAAGTAGGATCCTACCTGAACCCCCTCTGCAGACATAAGTTTATGGCTCTAGTAGAATTGTCAATTCCCTACTGAAAAAGAACTGAAAAGCTAGTGGAAACTGCATGATTTTCAATCTTTCAAATGGCTTTTAGGTCTGTGCTAATAAATTTTGAATCTATAGTTCATAATTTTTTGTTCAAACACATAATTCTTCTTATTTTGTTTACAGTCTCAAAAGCCTTAGCATAAAATGCTACTTTCATCATTTTAGACCCTTTAAGAAAAATTACCTGCCAGTTTAAATTAAAGGTAGCCTCTTTTTAAAAATATTTTAAGAAAACTTTGCTCTTTGGAAGTGCAAGCAAGCCAATACTCTTATTCAGATACTTAAACACTGTACACAGAAGGATAAAGAACAAACAGTAGAGTTATAGGCTTAACTATTTGTATTTGAATTCTATATTAATATAAGAATAATTTGTTATAAACTATTCTATAGATGGAGATTATAGAAAATATACAGGAAGGTAGCATGATGTAGTGAAAAGTGCAGTGCACTAGATTCAGAGAATTTTTTTTTTTTTTGAGAGAGATAGCAAGTGAGGGAGGGGTGGGGGGCGGGGGAGAGAAAGAAGTGGGGCTCACCCAGGGCTCATGTTTTAACCTGAAGCAGGGCTCAAGCTCACCTGATGTGGGACTCAAACTCACAAGCTGTGAGATCATGACCTGAGCAGAAGTCAGATGTTTAAAAAATGAGCCATCCAGGCAATCAAGATTTAGAGAATTTTTTACTCATTTCTGTTTCTTCTTGGCTGTATGACTTTGGCTGAATCATTCAGTCTGGGTGTCACATTTAACATCTGTGAATGGGGATAATATTTACCTTCTACACATGATTGACTGAGTTGTACCCCACGTGTTCCTGAAAATATGCAGGAATCTCATGACACTATTTACATAACTCCTTGTTTAGATCAATACCACTGCCAGGTAAGGTAGTGATTTATATTGGGTAGTGAAAGGTATATGAGTTACAGTTGAAAATAATAGGAGTTGAATCTCCTTCATGAAGGCAGGGATACAGTTTCTCAGCTCCATGCTGTGTGGACAGTACCAGAGCACTGTGTTCTGTGCTCACTGTCTAAGGATGTGAACTCCTTAGTTTGACTTAAGGCTCTCCTTTCAACAAATTGAGTAGTGTACATGGTAGGCAGTGAGCATGGTTTTGGGTCACTCTCTGGGGACCAACATGAAAGAACTGAAGTAATTTTGCTTGGAGAACGAAATAATTAGGGACCTTATTAGGGACCAAGATCTGCTGTTTTGTATTATTTGCAGGATGGTCACGTGTAGAGAGGGTTGAACTAACTTTATGAAGTTCTAGAGGACAGGAGCAGGATGAATAGGTAGAATTATGAGAAGGGAACATACGACTTTACATAAAATAATTTCTAACTATTAGGCCAGACCTCAAAATGGATTGAAGTAATGAATTTCTCCACACTGTCGGTGTTTAAACAGAGTCTAGACAGATGCTTTGGGGAACTTTTATAAAAAATAAATTGGCTTAGATTATATCTTAACTGCTAAGGTCCCTTCTCTCATATATTTCATAATTTTTTCATTTTTATTACCATTTATTTTTATTATGGTTAACTGTTAAAGCATTACAATAAAATGATTTTTACTCTTACGTACTTATTTATAAGTGTATAACTTTGTTTCTAGAAAACAATAGCTGAAAATCAAATATATTTACATCACTACATTCTACCTCATCAAATATCCTCAGATAAAAACACCAGGCTCATATTTTTGAAATATATATGACTTACTGATAAATGAGTTTGTCATATTTTCTGTCTTATCTTTTCGTGTTTCTTGTGAGCTGTAAGAATATTTTTTCCACGTTTAATACACTCTTATTAAGAAATCATTAAAATAGTAAGGACTGGAGGTATCTTAAAGATTTTAAGGCTGATAATTTATCCTGTTCTTATTTCTCCCTCTAATATTTTGACTGCTGGCTGTCTATCTTATTCTTGCATGCCCCACAATGCAGGAACTTTTTACTTCTTAAGGCATCTTTGGCATCTTTGGATAGGTATTACTTCTAGAAGATCCTTCCTTCATCTTGAGCTGAACTATTTCTTCTTGTTTAGTCTTCCACATTGACACCATTCAGAATGAATCTAACCCCTCTTCTATATAAACAGCTTTTTGCACATTTAAAGACAGTGACCCTGATGATTTGCTTCTTATTTCTGGGATTCCTGCTGGGTTTTGAGTATCATCATTATTCTGGCAACTTCCTTCTGAATAATCGGGCTTTACACATCCAACTTTAAGGTATGTTGTTCAGAAATGGACATGATCTTACATTGTTATGGTCTGGCTATGGAGTGCAAAACAGACTGTATTCTCTCTTTTTCTTTGGTCTGTCCATTTCTATTAAGCAACCTAAGGTTTTAATAGCTTTTTGTGGTGGTTCGAATTTGCATGTCACTCATTCATTCAAATGGTATTTATTGAATGCCTACTATACTCTGGAGTCTCTCATAGGCAAATAAAACAGTGAACTGAACAAAGAAAAATTAACATTAGGGAAGTATACTTAATGAAAACCTTCATTTTTTTCCATAAGGTCTATCACTAAACCATAGTCTTCATCTTGAAGTATTGTAATTATCATTTATCTAAGTGTAGGACTCTGCATTTTTAAATTAAGTTCCATCTTGAAATATATAGTATATTATTTTAACATTCTAAGGTCTTTGTGAAATCTTGATTCCATGATCCAGTACATTTACAATGACTTGGCTATGTGAGAAAAAGTGATAAAATTTGTATCTTTATTTATATCAGGGATTAAAAACGTTGAGTGGGAAAGGAGGAGCCATTTGGCACTGACTAAAAAACTCTAGATTGACACATAGCATATTCAGTACGCTTTGGGTATGAATAATTACCTCTGTATTTATCCACTTGATTATACCTATATGTAACTTAAGTTACTGCCTTTTCTTTTCTTTTTCCTTTGTCTTTTTTTTTTTTTTTTTTGGCTTGTGGGTTATGACATTAGATAAGGTCTTGCTGAAGACTTGTTTGTCTTTCCTCTGCTTTCCTTAAATGCTCAGTTTCTTTCTTTCTTTTTTTTAATTTTTTAATGTTTTATTTATTTCTGAGAGAGAGACAGCATGAGCAGGGGAGGGGTCAGAGAGAGGAGACACAGAATCTGAAACAGGCTCCGGGCTCTGAGCTAGCGGTCAGCACAGACGGGGCTGGAACCCACAAACCACAAGATCATGACCTGAGCTGAAGTCAGATGCTTAACAACTGAGCCACCCAGGTGTTCCCCCTGCCCCCCAGTTTCTTTTAAGAGGCAGTTTACACACTGGCTCCACTTACTTACCTTACTTTATTTTTCCTTTTGTGCCAATCAACTAGAACAGCATTCCATTAACTAAAACTGCTCCTATGAACAAATATTTAATACATTCTTAAAGAATATTTGGAGGGTAGTCTTTTCTGAGTCTGAAAGATCTGCTTTAGTAAACATCTCTCAAACCATGATCTTGTCATTGTTTCTTTCCTTCTGTTTCTGTGGTCAGGGAAATGTCACCCTCCCACATCCACAAGTCCAATATATTTAGAGCATGAAAGGAAAAAGGTGATTCAGTTATAGTTCCATAGTTGAAAACAAGTCTTTTTACTCCAGACCCAGGAAGAAGTCAACACAGAGATATTTAAATGAACCATGTCTGATACTTGCCTCCTTGTTTTCAATTCTAGTATTATTCTAGTTGTATATATATTCTAAAATGAGCTGGCAGAAAATCAGAGCAAGGGAAGGGAATGGGGGTTGAGTATTAAAAAGCAATCCAATGTCTCTTTTATATATGAGTGATAAATATGTATAAGAACATCATATTATTTTATTTGAAGCTTAAATTAAAAAATATATTAAATTTTAAAAGTCTGGCACTTCTGTCTATTAAAAATGAAGTGTATAGCTACTAGTCCAGGTTAAAAAAATTCTGAGAAAGAGGTTCTGAACAAAAGGATTTGGGGATGCTTTTAACAAACAGCTGCTCTGACTATTCGGATTAGATAAGAAGCTATTTGCTCTGCCCAGGTGATATTTCAGATTTTGTAAGCCCTTTGCAGTAAAAACCCTGCAAGTACCTCACAGTGCTACTGTTAGAACTGCAATACCTCAAACTGGACTTTGAAATTTTATTTACTGGAATATTCGAAATACTTAAAGACAAGCTAAAAATTTAATTTACATATTCTACCGATGTCATTTATTTATGTTAGGTGCAAATATAGAATTCATTATTAAAGTAGAGAAATGTTGCTACCTTTTTTCTGTTACTGTGAAAATTATGTTTTATAATGTTATCACCTTGATTTGAAAGTGAGATGTGGGATGCCTGGGTGGCTCAGTTGGTTAAATGACCAGCTTGTGATTTCAGCACAGGTCATGATCTCATGGTAATGAGACTGAGCCACGCATCGGGCTCTGCGCTGAGTGTGGAGCTTGCTTAAGATTCTCTCTCTCCCTAAGGCCATCTTCCCTGTTCACATGTTTTTTTTTTTTAATCTAAAATAAAAAAATAAAAATAACAAAAAAAAGATTTTAAAATTTATTAAAAAAAGATGTGATTTAAAACTTATGACACTAGGGCACCTCAGTGGCTCAGTTTGTTAAAAATCCGACTTCAGCTCAGGTCATGATCTCAAGTTTCGTGAGTTTGAGCCCTGTGTCGGGGCTCTGTGCTGACAGCTCAGAGCCTGGAGCCTGCTTCAGGTTCTGTTTCTCCCTTTCTCTCTGCCCCTCCCCCGCTCACACTCTCTCAAATATAATAAACGTTAATAAAAATAAAAAAAATAAAAATTTTGATACTTTAAAAAAAAGTTTATTTTTGAGAGAGCACAAATGGGGGAGGGGCACAGCGAGGGCAACAGAGGATCCGAAGCTGACTGCTTCCTGACAGCAGCCCACCCAATGTGGGTTTCAAACTCACCAACTGGTAGATCATGACCTATGCCAAAACTGGACGCTCAACCAACTGAGTCACCCAGATGCCCCAATATTGTGATACTTTAAAAAAAATATGTAATAGTTAATAATTTTGAAATTTGCTTTTAAAATGTGACTCCTGGAAGCTTAGGAAAAAACAGCTGATTATTACAAAATCAGTTGGAGAGCCTCCAAAATAAGTTATCATTGTGACAATTTACTTAGGCTTATAAAGATCTGCTTTGAGGAATGGTCCCCACAAGGATCCTATTAGGGTTATTATATCTATCAGAATGGCTAAGGTAAAGGACTGAGGATGGAAACATCTAAATGTTCAAATAACTATAATAAAAGCTGTGTGCAAAGACAAATCAGCAGATTTTCTGCTGAACGGCTATCGGAGCTTTTTAAAAGCAAAATTTCAGCAAACTGAGAATAGAAAATGATTATGAGGAACTTCCAAATACCAAAAACAAATTTTAATTCTATAAATAAATATCTATATGGCTGATGGGTGGGGACGGTCCCTTTCAAAGGAAACAGAATGAGTGTAATATAAAATTCCTGAAGACTCTGGAGATATCAGGCTGCTTGAATAGAGGGCAATGCATAGTATTGCTCCCCTTAAGTCTCTCTATGTTCAGTGAGCAGAGAAAATCTGAATGATAAGAAGATAAAAGTGGTCAAAAAGAGAATGATGAAGGAAATAAACTGATCCCCAATGAGGATTATATCAAAACACACTGTAATGGGGAGCTGAGGAGAGGACTGTTATCTACGAAAATGAAGCATAACCTGGTTCCACCCAGCTTCTATTAAAATTTTGGCTAACATCACTTTTGAAGAGCCAGGCTTAGGTAGAAATAGGCTGTAGGTCAATTAGCCAAAAACGATTTCACTAAAATGACCTGTCTCTTTTAACTATGCAGTTTTAGTCAAATAGTTTTGATTTTGTCTTTGTAACAGCTTTTTAAGTAATGATCAGTTCATTTCTCCTCTAATTTGCTACATAATGTTCCTTTGGTTTCTTCCGGAGCTGCAGGCCAAAGGCTAGAGAGAGGGAAAGACTGGCATGATTTTTGTTGACTTGGATGTGGATTATATCTAGTTGAAAATGTGGGCTATGGTGAGCTCTGGGTCCTTCCACTCCACCATCTTCCCAAGCTTAAGGGCATGTTTTTTTTTTGTTATAAAGAATTCTTATCAACATATTCTTACGAATATATTCTCTTTTCTTTACGGTATATTCTTCATGTATACAGTCATTTAAATGTTTGTGTATAAGTAGAATTCAGAAGTAGATTGTTACGAATATATTTTAGGAATGAATATACATACATATATATATATATCTGGTTATGAATATTTTAAAATATGAGGAATCTCATGTTTAAAAAAAAATTTTTTTTTGAGAGAGAGAGTGAGCACCAGTAGGGCAGAGCCAGAAGAAGAGGGGGAGAGAGAATCTTAAGCAAGTTCCATGCCTAGCATGGAGCCCAGTTTGGGGCTTGATTTCACAGCTGTGAGATCATGACCTGAGCTTAAATCAATAGTGGAATGCTTAACCAACTGAGCTACCCAGGCACATCTAATTTTGTTTTTTTTAAAAAAAGATTTTTAATGTTTATTTATTTTTGAGAGAGAGAGGTAGGTAGAGAGAGAGGAGGCAAAGAGTGGGACACACAGAAACAGAAGCAGGCTCCAGGCTCTGAGCTGTCAGCACAGAGCCTGTCATGGGGCTCAAACTCACAAACCATGAGATCATGACCTGAGCCGAAGTCGGCAGCTTAACCGACTAAGCCACCAAGATGTCCCATTTTATTCTTTTTTTTTTCTTAAATAGTTTATTGTCAGGTTGGTTTTCATATAACACCCAGTGCTCATGCAACAATGCCTTCCTCCATGCCCATCACCCCCCTTCCCCTCCCCGNGGAGGGTCAGAGAGAGAAGGAGATACAGAATCTGAAATAGGCTCCAGGCTCTGAGCTGGCAGTCAGCAGAGAGCCCGCCGCGGGGCTCGAACCCATGAACTGTGAGATCATGACCTGAGCTGAAGTTGGACGCTTAACCAACTGAGCCACCCAGGCACCCCCATAGGGGAGTTCTATTGTAACTTTTTTGAGGAACCTCCACACTGTTTTCTAGAAGGGCTGCACCAGTTTACATTCCCACCAACAGTGTAGGAGAGTGCCCATTTTATTCATTTATTTTTTTATTTTTTTATTTATTTCTAGGAGAGAGAGAGAGACAGCGTGAGCAGGGGAGGGTCAGAGAGAGAGGGAGGCACAGACTCTGAAATAGGCTCCAGGCTCTGAGCTGGCAGTCAGCACAGAGCCCGACGCGGGGCTCGAACCCATGAACTGGGAGATCATGACCTAAGTGAAAGTCGGTCGCTTAGCTGACTAAGCCACCTAGGCGCCCCCATTTTATTCTTAAATTCAATCTTTCTTCTATTCCTCAGTTACTCCTCTTTCTTCTCCTCAACTGCTAGCTCCTTAAAATAGTGTCACAAAGACAAAATAAGAACCAGTCAGTATGGTTAGAGGAAATACGTGAATTATGTGAATTAGTAAATTGATTGACTTCTGTGAGGAGGAGAACTTGTTGAAGGAAGGTTAATTTGTACCATTTCCTATGGGAAATATAAAGACGATAAGAAATTTGCTTATAATAAGAGCAGAATAAATAAATCACCTATCTTTTAATGCAGATGCTTGGAATGAACATTTTATAATTGTGTTGGGTCACTTCTATGTTGACTACATTGTTGCCAAGATTTATTATTTTTATGCAAGATTGATTTTAGAGCCTATGTTACTATCATGCAAGATTTGTAATCCTGCAATGGATTTGTCACTTCACACTGAATCAAATGTGGAGAAAAAAAGATCTTATGCATTATGATCTTTGAGAATACGTGTGTGCATTTCTTCCCTCCAAGTGTGATGATAAGTAGTAAGCTAAAAGAGAAAAAAGGGGTAAAAATTATATCAGGATATTCATATGTAATATATGTCATTAATAGATATTCAGATGATGCTATTAAATAAGCAATTGTTGAATTTAAGGAAGAAGACAATTTTCTTTGTTTAGTTGTTTTCTTCAAGAGATTTAAACAAGCCTACAGTAAATGTACATGCACACAAAATAACGTGTTCCTTCATTACTTGTAATAGAATGGCCTGGCCAGAGACTCCTACCATGCTGTGTCTTCTACCATGCTGTGAACAGAACAGTTGGGGTCTTCTTTGGTTACCCCCGTGTGCTGTATGAATATGATTATTTTCTGTTATATGTAGACTGTACTGGCCAGATAACACTAGTAATATTATTTTTTTTCAGGCTTCAGGAATTGTGTGATTACCCCTTTTATCCTGATGGCCCCAGGAGGAACACAAAAAGACCAAAAGTCAATGAGCCATCATTTTCCTTTGTCTTCTTAAAGAGTTAACTGAAAAAGCACTGAGCAACACTTTTTAAATTCAGGCAACTTTACAAGGAAAGCAAGTGACTAGACACCATCAGGAAACAAACCTGTCTGCTCCCTTGCCATGTAGTTAGATGTGATGGGTGGGCAGCCCGAACACCAGGTATAAACACTATTATTCCAAGACATTCATTTGGTTACTGAAGAAGGATGCTCAAGAGTAACTTTCATGATGACTAAGGCAGAAATAGTCTTAGAAAGATAAGTAGGTAATAGTTTCTTGCTTTCTAGATCACCGAACTTAAGAGTTCACCTGAAAGTCAGGAGGCAAGAGTTGAGATGATATGGATTGTTTCACCAGGAAAAAAAAAGTCTCAAAACTGAACATATTAATAGAACCTTACTAACATGAGTAATTGATAGAATATAGCCCCGAATGACTAGAAAACCTAAGTTTCAAAATTGATTTAAATAAAGGAAGATTAGTTAATTTCACACAGTTTCACACAAATATGTAAATAAGCTTAAAATATGTCCTTATCCAATGTCCTTAGTTATCATCAGATGGAGATGATTCGTGATCAGTATGTTAGTTTTCTTGGTCTTGGTAACAAAGTGCCACAAACTAGGTGTCTTAAAACAACAGAAATATGTTCTCTCACGGTTCTGGAAGCTGGGAGTCTGAAATCAAAGTGTTGGCAGAGATGGTTCCTTCTGGAGGCTCTGACAGAGAATCTGTTCCTTCCTTGGTGTTCTTTGTCTTGTAAATGTATCTCCTTAATCTCAGCTTCCATCTTCATATGGCATTCTTCTGTCGGTCTCTGTGTCTACATTTCTCTCTTCCTTCACCTTATACAGACACCTGTAATTGGATTGGGGCCAATCTCATTCCAATGTGATCTCATCTTAACTAATTACATGTGCAAAGTCCCTATTTCTAAGTAAGGTCACTTTCTGAGGATCCTGGTAGATAGTTATGGAAGGACACTATCAACCCAGTAAAATCAATGTATTAAATCATCGGCCTCAACTCCCCCTGCAAGGGAGCTGTTTGCATTTGCAAAGACAGATATTATATATAAAATTGTTTAAGAAATAAAGATTGCTCTATATACATATTTTATTACTAATTTCTTAGTGACTTTTTTATATGATAGGCAAATATAAACTACTTCATTCCATCTTTTACTTATCACACATTCCATATTTATTAAATGAAACAAATGATTTTATGACTATAATTATACTTAGGATTCACTAGTATAGCCATCATTTACATAGTGGTTTGAAATTTTTTTGGAGGATAATAATCTGGCAAAAAAGGAAATGTAGTAAAAATATATTAATATCCAAAGTGATTTTCTTCAATTAAACAGCTCATGGGCATGATTTATTCATATCAATATATGTAGCTATTATAAAGTATTTTATCAAAATGTTTTCTTGATTCCATGCAGATATTTGCAATAGACATGGCTGCTGGAGAAATGAACAATAAGCCATGGCTGAAAGGTATCACAGTGGGCTCTCCTGATATCTCTCTGTCCTCTACTGTCTTAAGGCCACCTTATTTTCTTTCTTTAAATTGTTTTTAATGTTCATTTATTTTTGAGAGAGACAGAGACAGAACACGAGCAGAGGAGGGGCAGAAAGAGAAGGAGACACAGACGCTGCAACAGACTCCAGGCTCTGAGCTGTCAGCACAGAGCCCGACACAGGGCTCAAACTCATGAACTGTGAGATCATGACCTGAGCCAAAGTCAGACGCCCAACCAACTGAGGCACCCAGGCGCCCCAAGGCCACCTTATTTTAAAATCCGAAAAGAATATATTGACATGCATATTGCTTACTTGGGGAAGTCCACTGGGCCCTTATCATCATATCTTTAACGTTCCTGATTAATGGGGAGTAGAGGCTACTTTTCATCTTTGTCAATCAGCAACTTAGCTGTAACTGAGCACCGGTCACTGCTGTTCTTTTTCCCTGTCTGGCTTCATCTCATGCTCGATGCCATCCCTCTTTCTTCACTTTTTCACAGAATTATCCCATGACTCACACCTGGCAATTCTTTATTAACATTGTGGTGATTGCAGAAAGCCTAGAAAAACAAACAAACAAACTTGACAATTTAATCACTTATCACTGTTCTTAGAAACTTCCTGCTCTTGTTAATTCTTGGTCTTTCTCACTTGCCATGTCCCTGTGGATGCTCCTCTTCTCCCACCATATCGCTGGACCTAGTATGGTTTTCCCACTGTCTTCTTTCTCTTGGGCTATTCCCCCAAACCTCTCAACCCCCACCCCACCCCCAGTTATACAGAACATTTACATTTTTCTTTGTTCTATCCTCTCTTTCCAAATCATAGTAGAGGTATGAATACATCAGTTATCTTTCATGTTCAAAGATGTCCATTAAAGTATTTTTCCAGACAAAGACAACCAGAATAAATATTATCTCAGATTAGTATTGACATTTCCCTTAAAACCAAAGTCACTCCAGTCAGTGAACCTTGAACTTATCCTCAGACTCTACTCAGACAACAATGCCTATTTGGCAACCTAAGAATGGATGAGGGCATTCCCAAGCATTAATGCTAAATGGAATGTTCTATTTGTCTGTACTTTATGATCTGTGTGGTTGAAGGAAGGAAATTTAGGAAATTTACATTGTAGACAACAGGGATAAAATGGATGTCTGATACTAGCCCAAGGAACTTAGGATGTAGAGATGAACGATTTCTGGGACCAAATGAGACATTTAAAGAAATGGTTTTTAATGTTATGAGGTCCATTGTTTGGGAGCATCTCCCTTTAATTACATGGCTGCCATAACTTTTTTCTTGCCCCCTTATTTGAGGAACAATTTATGCAGAATCTGTCTGAAGTAAAATATCAACATTTAGTAAAAACATAAGAAATTTTCTCCCATGATAATTGTGGGGTATCATTGCAAAAATTTTACAATTAAATAAACAAGTATGCAGAGTAATGAAATTACTCTCAACTCAACATCATAGGATTGGTATAGCTGAAAAATAAGGCCAATGAACCCCGGTTTCAGGTTCAGTTTTTTCATCTCTAGGTAAAGTTCATTCTCTCGAGTATACAGAAATCTTAAGGAGCTATCTAAAAAAATTTATTTTAAATGTTTTATTTATTGCTGACACAGAGAGAGAGTATGTGAGCAGGGGAGGGTCAGAGAGAGAGAGAGAGAGACAGAGACAGACAGAGACAGAGACAGAGACAGAGAGATACAGAATCTGAAACAGGCTCCAGGCTCTGAGCTAGCTGTCAGCACAGAACCCGATGCAGGGCTCAAACCCACAAACTTTGAGATCATGAAGTTGGACGCTTAACCGACTGAGCCACCCAGGCACCCCTTAAGGAGCTATTTTTATGTTAACAAAGAAATTTATGTAGTAAGGGGACAGTGTTTGTAGTCGACTTGCTAAACTTAAGTGGCTAAGGAGAAGGGTCTTTTAACTTCACAGACAGAATGTGTGATCTGGGTCACATAACTGGTAGGTGAAATTTCCCTGTGTTCATATATCCTCTGTGGTATGAAACCTTGCAAACTGTACAGTGTTAACTAGCTCCCTACTCTTGTTTACAACCTATTTAGGCTATCATTTCTTATCAGCTAAATGTAAAATAGTTAGGAATATGTACATAATAAATTCGGTTGAAGTAACTGGTCATGGATTGAGATGAATGATGCTACTTAGTCTTGCATCATCTTGCCAAAGCCGTGGGGAGCATTATAGTTAAACACAGCAAGAGAATAAGCTGTGACTGAAACTGATAATAAGTATAAGTTGTCTATCACCAAATAAAAGTGTCTATTGTAATTATGACCTTGAGTCTTCTTGCACCATAAACTGTCGAAAAATATCGTTTCTAGCTTCAGTGAAGTGAGAGACATAGTCTCCTCGTAGTTCTAATGATAGAGCTCTTAAGTGGAATAACATATGTAAAGCACTTTAAACAGTTTCTGGCATTTAGTAGGGGCAAGATAAACTTGGATTTTCCTTTACCATTCCTGACGAGGTTGTCAAACAGGTAACAACAATGGCAAAAACTTTTCATGACAGCCGCAGAAAAAATAGTAATACCTATGCAAACTTTGAAGAAAATTTTAGGATTTTTAAGCCTTTTGGGTAAGCATGTTTTGCTAAATTGGTTGTTTTTACAGTGCTTTTTACATTACTCAGCTAAGATGACACTAAATAAGTTATCTTCTGAGTTAGTATTTTCCACCTCTTAGACAACAATGTGGGTAAAATTTAAATTTGGTATGTGCTTACTTAAGAAAACTCTCCACAAGAACTTTCTGGAAAGGCTAGGTCAAGAAATCAAGAGCCTGAGCCCTCAGAATGTTTTGCCGCAGGTGCTGCCAGCTGGATTTAGTATCTCTATGTCGGCATTGCCCTCGTTAGAGTGTCTGACATTTTTTTCACCTTTCTATCTGCCTGTCATTTTCAGTTACTCTAAAAATTCCCCTTGTTCTGGGGAAGTTTTCCAAGTATTTGATCACCTTCCCTGAGTTCCTTCCTGCTCTTCTTTCTGGTCAATAACCCAGCTCTTTCTCCTGAATTTGAGTTGCTGCATTTGTTGGGGATTTTGCTTTGTTTGCTTGCTTTGTTTCTGATTCTGGTTGACTCTGAAGTCATATTTAGTGGTTTTTAGATTCTGAAATCTGGTCTTCTCCCATCCCGAATTCCCATATACTTTTGTGGTCTTATCAGGGTGCTGCACATGGTGGGTGTTTGATAAACAGTTGTAGATTTGATTTCTTGACACTTCAGGTCTTTGATTCTTACTTTTTTCCTACTGTTGCTTCTAGGATTTGACAGGTTGTACTTATGTAATTAGTTATAAATACACAGAAAGAAGACAGAAAGATTTTATCTGGTGCTTCACTGATATCAGCTCCAGCCTATTCATTGATAATTATTCACTGGGATCATCCATGGCCCTGGTTTGGAGCTTGTGGGTACGCTGTACCCACAGCATGGAGTAATGTTTTAACCAGAGAGTGAAAAACTCAGTCCGTCAATTGATTGTTATGTCTCAGAAGCAAAATATTTAGACAGTTTCCAATATGGGGATGCTTTAATGTTGAGCTTTATACATAATCTATATTGTTAACCATGTGGAAACATTAAGCTAGTAGATATTTTACCTAACATGGTTAATATACAGTGACATAAAATATTAAAGAACCTTAGTAGAAAGAGTTACATATAGGAAATAGGAGTAATAATTTCAGATAAACAATAAAGATATACATTAAAATATCCACTTATCTAAAATGAAATAATTGTGGTAATTACCTTTTCTATTACAAATATTTTTAAAGTTATGAAAAACTTATCGACAGTTAGGAACAATTTTATTTATAGTTATAGCTTTAAATACTTTTTATTCATCATGGAAACAAATGAAAAATTATACTTAGTTACTGTAGGCAAAGCTGATTTTTTTTAAAACAAAACTATTTAGAAAGAATTCACTCTTGAGTATGCATTCTTATATTGCTAATGGGAACTTGGCTGTCATAAATGAAAGGAAACAAATACATGTATCAACGATAGCTATTCTTCACAAGTTTCATTTTAACTTTAATAGAGTCTTGAGATGTTATTAATGTCTAAGCAGGTTTGGAATTTCAACAGTAAAAGGACCCTCTCTTGCCACAGCACTTCTGTATTTTTAATTCCAAGACCTCTGTTAGGGCTTCACATATTGATTAAAGACATTACTTTTTTCATTTTTCTGCTAATCTTTTAAGCCACAGCACGAATGATCAGAGACGGTAAATATAAATATTTAATATGCAGAATTTTATGTACTTATTTGTATTCATCTAGCACCTTACGTTTCCAACTCACTTTCATGTGGTTAGCCATCCATCCAGCATCCCTGGACGCTTATGAGCTTTGTTTCTGTAGAGGAGGTGGGAACTAGCATTGAAATAGTGGATTGGGAATGCGGATTTTCTTCTTTTCTCCTTCATCTAGAAATATAGTAGAAGATAAATATAATGTATTTTGCTTATATAGAAGAATCTCCTAATCCCTATGCTGGATTTAGGTTATGTCAGCTGATGGCAGAGGGAAGAAATACATGGTTAGTGGGTAATTTATTAAGGGCTGAGTTGCTTGTGAGAAAAGTGTAATAGTCTAACACTCATTATGTGTTAGGCTGCAAATGTGAGTTAACAGCACTGTTAACTCACTGACCAGGGTCACCCTCACCCCCTGGTCTCACTCCCTTCAAATCCTTTCCCATGCTCTAACACTTAGATCTTGAGCAGATCTCTCTTGTTGCAAACCTGATATTTACTCCCCACCTCCATCAGAAATCTTCTAAAGGCTCTTGGTAACCCACAAGAAGGAGGTCAAGCATCCAAACAATCCCCTCTCCTTGATTCACCAGGGCCTCCAGTCTCACTCAGTTCATGTTATAGCCATGAGACACTTCTGGGATGATTTCATACCTCCACACTCTTGCTGTCTATTCCTATTTCTTGTAGCCCCTCCCAGGAAATCTTTCCTGAACCCTAGTGAGGCTGAATACTTCTGCTCCAGGCTTCTGAGCAGGACTCTGAGCTTTCCTCCAGTTGACATGACAACAGTATGATTTGTAATCCTGGCCCAGGCTAGGTTTGATCTTCCAATCTGCCCTTTCCTATCTGGGTAACCTGAACCTCCCAGAGTCTCTCATCCCTCATCTTTAAGATGGGATATTCATAACAGTAGTGGTTCTTATTTTGTATGAGATTCAGTGAGGTAATACTTGTAAATCACTTTACCATAGCACCCTGCACATTATAAGTATCTAATAAATGTTACAGGTACAATGATCATACACAATGATCATATTATAATATTATTTATGATTATCAGTAATTATCACTGTTCTAGCATCTTCTGCATTACTTTGACATTTTTTCTCCCCTGTGTCTGTCTCTCTACTGGATTATTTGCTCCTAGAAGGCAGCTGTCATCCCGTAGTCATCTCTGACTGCTCAGGGCTGTGCGTGGACCTTAGTTCATCATAGGAAGCCAATAAATGTTAGACACTTACCAAATTCCTGACTTAACGTCTAAATTAATATTAAAGTGTCACACTCTGGAGTTTGTAGAATGGCTAAGGAAAGTTTTTCTTCATAGACTGGAGGACAAGGGGATATGTCCATTGTACCCTTCCTGTTCCTTCAGTGCAGGCTCTATTGACCATTCCTGAGTCTCCTGACCCTTTCTCTGCTCTTCTGCAGGGACAGAGTAGGACTCAGGTTCTTTACATTATTCAGGATTTAGAGGGTCCTTAAATGCTTAACTCCTGCTTTTAAGGTTAGAATTAAATAATATAAATTATTCTATTATGTGCAGAGTTGGTGATGTTTTTTCTTTTATGTTTTTGTTTAAACTCTGAAAGCAGAATGGCAGTGGTAGCATTGAGTCAATTCTTCTGTGATGACTTCTGGACTTCTAATAGCAATAGAAGTGATTTTTTTCATGAATTTTCATTCTTGAGGATTTCAAAGTTTGTGTATTTTCCACTTACTCAAGGGCAATATTATTAGCATAAATAGATTTCTTTAAATATAACTTTTAGTAGCTTGTCTATAATATTACCATGTTTCTGTAGCCAAGTTAAAAGTGGTCTTGAGGGACAAGTAATTTTTCCTTTTAACCTTGGTGGGACTTGTCAGCTCTGTTGGCACAAGCATGGGGTTTTAAATTTAAAACCAAGATTGTTTACTAGATATAGATGGAGATTTACTATAAAACTCCAGTATCCATGACGTGTAGGAGATGGATATATTTTTGGTTATCACTAATACACCCATGTCTCATTCTGTAGTTTTCTTGTTTCACTGCTTAATGCTCCATTTCTCTTCCTTTGCTCTGGAGAGCATTCAAGGTACAATACTGGAATGCACAGCCTTATGATACACATTTACAGAACCTAATTTTTCATATGGTAATGAATGATTAATTATAAAATGTTTACTCTTCTCATTTCATGCAACATCTGAAGTATCTATATGCTTTGAAGTTATTTAGGGAGAAAATTTATTTGAAAACAGAAATGTTTATTTCTTATTATCCTTATTCTAGCTTTTTCTCTAGCTCAGTTCATGTATAGGAATCCTCCTGTCCTCTGTGCAAGACTCACAGTGGCTTGAGAAGGAAGAGGGGAATATGGATAGTTGCTTTCCTGAAGAATTTATTCATACTGAATTGTCTCAATTATTGGCCCATATTTGGAATATGTACGTACATAATACGAGTATGGATGCTCGTGTGTGTATGTGTATGTGTGTGTGTGTGTGTGCATATGCATGCGCAAAACGTAATGGGGCATACAGACCAAGCCCAGTACTTTAAGTCAAGAAAAGCATCCCACAAACAATTCAGTGGGATTGCAGGAGAGCTAGAAATCTGTTCCTTCTCTTTGTAGTCTCAGCGTATTCACAGCAGACTGTGGTGCTGAAGCTCAGGAGAGGGTTAGAGCACAAACTTTGGCATTAGGTTGCAAGGGCACCATAGCCTCTTTCTTGCCATTTACTAAAAGTGTCCTGCTGGGCAGGTTGTTTCAGGCTTTTCATCAGTGGACCTATCATATTGGATGGTTGTGAGTAATATTTCAGAAGTTGTTGTTCTATGCAGTTTCTGAAATTTGGTTTAAAATTTAAGAATTTTAGGAAAGATCTTATTTTAATCAATCCCATCTCATTTACATGTATTGATTTTAAAAGATGGGAGGGGGATTTATTGGATGCTATGGAGAGAGAAGGGCTTGCGTTAATCCTTTGTTCCAACACAGCTTCTTGCCATAACTAAAAGCAGGACAGCCTCAGAGTCTGTTGTCCTCAAGACAGGAGTGGCTGGTATATTACTGACCCTTCTTGGGATCATGACTTTGCTGGGCTTTCTACCTTTCCAGAGCTGAATATTAGAATACTGAATGCTTAACTTCTATGACCTTAGAATTTCATGCAAATGGAAAGGGTATGCCAACAGCTGGGGCCTCAGTTCCTGACCAGGCTCTTGCATTATCCCTTATCCCTTGGTCTTATGTATGTGAAAGAGGGTCCATCTCCCCCAAAGTTATGTTAGAAGCAGAGCTATTTATTTATTTATTTATTTAATGTTTTATTTTATATTTGAGAGAGAGAAACAGAGAGAGAGACAAAGAGAGAGAGAGTGCGAGCAGGGGAGGGGCAGCGAGAGAGAGGGAGACAGAATCTGAAGCAGGCTCCAGGCTCTGCGCTGTCGGCACAGAGCCTGATGCAGGGCTCAAACTCATGAACCACAAGATTATGACTTGAGTTGAAACTGGATGCTTAACCGACTGAGCCACCCCAGGTGCCCCATACAAACTTTTATTGAAACATTTTTCCTTAAAGAAGAAGGAATCTGTTATTGGCTAAACTTTTTAATCTTATTTATGCTGACTAAACTTAGAAATATTCTGAATTGACACTTCTTTTTGTGTGTGGCTAGGTCTTGTGGACAGCATAGATTTATCTCTAATTTACTAACCTCAAGTGGTACCAAAATGTAACATCTAAACTTACGTATATTAAGTACGACTCTCAATTTCTTTTTTAGAAGGAACAAGGTCACAATATTAATTTTGAAATTCCCATACAGGTTGTGAAAAAGCCTATCAAACATGTGCCATGTAACAGTTCAATCAATGTCATTTCCACTTTTCTCTTGGGGGAGTGTCTTCATTCATAGTGAATTGCTCTCAATTTCAAGGTCTAAGAAAAAGGCCATTTTCTTAGAAAGTAAATTATGTTAGAGTCAAACTATCACTATCAAAATAAATTTTGGGGACAGCTGACAATTTATATTAATTTAACTTTATAAATATATATTAAAGCACTGTGTTTTTATCTTCTTAATAATAGTGGAAGCAAAGATGGTTTATATACTACATGACCTTATTGAAAAGACAGATGAGATCTATTTATTAGTGGATTATAAAAAAAAAATCTTCACCCTATCTTTGGAAACTAAAATTCAGTCCTAAATTCTAAATGAAAACATTAACAAAATATGGTATCCATTAAGGGCTTTTAAACATCGTCACTATGTAATTCTATGTTGCATACATGGAATCTGTAGTCTTATTACTACATGGAATATTGAGAAAAGAAGCAAAACTTATGACTATGTTAATGAGCTTTCACCTGTGATTAATAATAAAGCCATTGTAAAATATTCATATATTAAAGAAAGGTACACTTGGATATATAGATAATCCTTCACTGGCACTAGTAATAAGTTTTGAGGTTATATTAAAGATAAAACTTTTATGTTGAAGCCAAACATCATAAAATGTCATATAAGTTATTTTTATTATAAACATTTTAACATCACAAGATTATACTAGAAGTTCTTTTATTTCTTATTTCCATTCCTTCCCTAGTCTGAAGATCTCCTTTCCTATTTTTCATTACTTCTGTGGAAGAAACTTTCAGACTGTTCATTCTTAGCAGATATAACCTAACAAGAAAAATGTTATGAATCAAATGCATAATGACCTCAGGCTGAAACCTGTCTTACATTATTGTCCTCTGAGGGAGGACAAATCCAAGCATCTTAACTAGATTTATAGATATCTGTTGATTCACCATAGGAATGTTTTAGAATGTCTCAGAGTATGGTGGTTTTGTGATAACCAGTACAAGTTATGACCTGTCACATTTTGTACTTTACGTCAACTCCAATTACTCTTATGGTGTGTGTATCAAGAGTAAATGTTTTGATACTTGATAGTAGCATGAAAGAGTGCAGGTATGTGCACGGCTTCTCTACTGCCTAGATTGGAATATCAAATTTCTTCCAGTGTCTGGAACCCTCTAAAGACAATGTCAAGAAGCCCTGATGTTTATACCCCACATAATGTGGTGGGTACAGAGAACACTGTTGGATACTTGAGGGGCCTATGATCTACTTGTGAAAATGTGCTAGGTTATTTTGGTGATTAGAAACAGAGATTCACTCAGGTTACCTTGGTAAGATTATGGTTATATTGCACATGAGAATGAGGACAGAGTAAAGAGAATCCAGAAACAGGCCAGAGATCATAGAGACAGGAAAGCTTAATCCAATTAAGTTTTAGCCCTTATCAGTAGGAGATCCTCCATCCCTTGCTGCAGAAATATACATTCTTCCTTGTTTCTTTCTACTCTAATCACTTGTTTCACTTTTTTTATAAGTTAATTTTTTTATTTTGAGAGAGAAAGAAAGAGAGCGAGCAAGCACAGGGCACATGAGCTAGGGGAAGGGGAGAGAGGGAGAGAGAGAATCCTAAGCAGGCTCCACACCATGGAGCCCAATGTAGGGCTCCATCTCACAAATCTTGAGATCATGACCTGAGCTGAAATCAAGTCAGATGCTTAGCTGACTGAGCCACCTAGGTACCCCATAATCATTTGCTTCACTTTCTATTGTGAACAGCTTTTATCTACCTCAGTTTCAACTTACTTTTAACATACATATAACCATATTCTTATTTGTAGCCCACTCTGACCCCTGATCCTTCATGACCACCGCTCATGTGCACATTTTCAGCTCCTGCTCTTGCTACCAGCTCATTAACTCTTTCTATAGTGCATATTTAGATTTCTAAAGGAAGAATTTGATAGCTTACCTAAATACTGTCATGCATTTTTGGTTAGTGCTTTAATGCTAGCCAACCTATAGGTTTGCTTTATTTGGTCAGTTGCTATTTCCTGGTCTATTTCCTAAGTGCCAGGATGCTGTAGCACAGAATGGGGCCTCCTAGAGGTAATGAACTACTTAAAGTTGTTCCCTCATCCTCCCTTAAATTGTTACATACAGGGAAAATTGTCTTAGAGAAGGACTACAGAAGTGGGAGGCATTATGGTGCTACTGTCCATTATAGGAGAGCATCCACAATGCTCAGATAGTTAAAATTGTGTTTGCTATGTAAATTAGGTGAGCAAAAAAACAAACAAACAAAAAAACAAAAATCTTTGACAAATGAGCCTGAATTAATGGCTTCAAGGATCCAGAATGTCACTGAAGACAACAAAATAAGGAGATCAAAGGATTAGAACAATACATTTTAGAACTGAAAAGGACCTCACTAATTCTCATAGCAAACTACCCAATGTGGGAAGACTGAGATATAGTCCGAGGTCGATTTTAGAATGTAGGTCTACAGACTCCAAGGCCATTGCTCTTTTCACTCTATCCCATTGCCTACTTATGCAAACTTATGACAAGAAAAAAAAACTGTATTTGCAACATAATTTCCAAAGGAAACTTTATGCCTTGCTTCATATCTTAAAGTCCTTTGTGTTATATATCTGTTTATGGATGATTCTGTGCACAGAAAGGCCAAAAGAAAAAAAAAAGGGTTAAGAATTTGTAACATCTACTTTTTGATAAGGAACAACCACATATTACTATGTATATGATTAGAATTCATCCTTGAAAATATGTTTTTTATTAAATCAGAAATTAAACTTTTAGCCTTGGTTCAAGATGCCTGATTGATTGCTCATATTTAACACTTTCTTTTCCTAATAAATCATAAAAGTGATAAAAAATATTTTAGAAGACATACAATCTCTAAAAATGTACATGTGTGGAGCCAACAGATAATAGATTTAAATACATTTCTGAAATAAAAAAGGGATTGAAGAGTGCAGAAGCTGAAACAATACAAGGAAGCCACAGTATAAAATATGTTCAGGGATATGCTAAACAGGGGCCTGACCTTACCTGGTAGAGTCTGAGACCTCTGAATTTGGGAGAAGTGACAACGTGGAGGTGGGAAACAGAATGATTGAAGTCTATATAAAGAGCAGCCATCATTCCAACCCTCCCTCTAGCAAATGGGGGGAAAAAGCCTTTTCAGTTTCTCTACATAGGTTTGCGTCAGCATAGAGTACATATGGCCTGGTGCCCCACATGCTCATGCTGAAGTGGGGCCTGCCATCTACACGTCTTTTCTCATAGACAGAGCTTGCAATAGACATTTGTTTCTTCAGTCTTAAATGTGCACAACCACACGTTTAAATACAATATAAATATGAATGAGTCTAAAAATAATGAGAAGAAATATTAGAACTGGAGAACAAATTGCAGGAGAAAGGTAATATGCATCCTGTCGTGTTATTTTTTTCTCCATGAACCCTGCAAGGCTCTTACAGCAAAGATTTAAAGAAGCCTGAGAAGTCTTTCTCATGGGGAAAAACTGGACGGGGAAGAGTGCCACTGTGGAAGGCACTGAATCCATCAGGACCCTTTTCCTTTGCCTCCTCTTTGGGTACAGTCTTAATCTGTAGGGAGAGGGGGGAATAAACACTTTTGCTTTTATAACACTAGTGAAGACAGATTGCAGTTAGAGAACAGAGTCAGAGAAATCTATCCCTCGTTGAAAAGCAGGGAAGTACTTGACTTACCAAGAGAGATAACATATTGAGTTCAAGAATATGGTTTCTGGATAAATTCTTTAAAAATTAGTTGGGCAAAAATTTAAAGAGAAATGAGATGTTTGCATAGTCTCAGAGTATGTTTACTAAATATTACCTGTCAAGGGGTACCAAAGTAACTTTATAATGGAAAACAAAACAAAACAAAACAAAACAGGGCAGATATCACCTTAACCAAATGACCAAGTTCAACATCACCAGTAATAATATATATTTACATCATGTTTTCCTTGAAAGTATACACTGAGCAGGGCATATTACCTCTATGATATTCATCTCAAATTCTATAACCTCATTCTAATTAAAAAGATATATCATATAAACTAAAAATTGAGGACCTTTCTACAAAATACTTGCAGTTACTTTTAAAATGAGCCACAGTCATGAAAGACCATGAAATTCTCAGGAAATACTACAGATTGGAAGAGCATGACAATTAAAGCCTATGTAAGATCTTGGATTGTCTCCTGAAACAGAAAAAAGACACTTTGGGGAAAACTGGTGAAACCCAAATAAAGCCAGTTTAGTAAAGGGTATTATATCAATGTTAATTTCTTAATTTTGATCATTGTATAATGATAATGTTAGGAGACTCTAATGAAGAATGTAGGGGAACATTGTACTATTTTTAGATCTCATCTCTAAATTTAAAATATCGAAATCTAAAATACTTCAAAATCAGAAGCTAATTGTATGTCAATTATACCTCAAAAGAGCTGTCAAAAATTAGAATTTGAAGAAGACTCTAAGGTACCTAGGAAATAATGAGATGAATCAATAGTAAGTATCAAGAAAACCAGCAGATGATCAGATTTTTGGAGATAGTGGTCCAGTTATACAAAAAGGAGATTTGATAGAATATATAATGATTGAGAGCATAGAAAAGCTTTAATAGAAGCCATTAAAAATCAATAATCCATTTAAATTTCATGATAAAAACTTCCTCTCTGTGGAGCACAGGAGTCACAGCATTGGGCCTATAGAGTAGGAAATGTAATTCTAGGACTCTTGGGTGGGCAAAGAACTTAAATACATCTACCTCTACTTGACCCTTGCAGGTATCCTCACCTCACCAAATGTGAAGTCAAGAGATATGGGCTATAGTTTGTGGGATAAGAAATGTACACTTAAGTATTAAGTATTTGAATTTGAATAGTTGATTAATCAGAGTAGTGATTAAACAATATTAGCAGAAGGAGTAGATGAGGATGTGGAAGGGAGATTATCCTTATCTATCATATTAGGAAGTCAATAGCTAATATATAAAATTGATCGTACAGTAAAATTTAGATACAACAACATTATTTGGAGAAGAGAATTTAGTCACTCAGAGAACTAATAAAGAAAAAAGTATGAAAAAAGTTGATGGAGGTTGTGGGTTGGATTATCAAGGAAAGGGGAAGTTTTATTTAAGACAAGGACTTATTATTTATTATAAACCTTCCTATGACCTTAACCCACATATTTATATATATTACTTGTTTTTGACTGACTCTCAATATAGCTAATAATTTATTAGAGCCATTAACATACACAAAACAAGAATGTGTATATATGTTTTTCTTTTTCTATATGTTTTGTATATACATGTATATATACATATATATTTTGTATTTAGTATTATATTTATTTACATATGTACACACACTTATATAAAAATCTTATACATTCCATTTTATAAGGTATCAAATGTAAATTTATATCACCAAGAATGATTTCTAGCAATACATTCAGAGATTCAAGTGGTAGCTGTCTTCAAGTTATTTAAGCAATGACATGTTTTTATAAAATGAAGGCAACAAATGGTAGCACATTTTTTATAGTATTCTTTTTAAAAAATTCTTTTTCATGTATTTATTTTGAGAGAGAGGGTATGTGGGCAGAGGGAGGGGCAGAGAGAGAGGAGGAGAGAGACAATCCCAAACAGGCTCTGTGCTGTCAGCATGGAGCCTGACACAGGGCTCAATCCGGTGAATCTTGTGAGATCATGACCTTAGCCAAAATCAAGAGTTGGATGTTCAACTGATTGAGCCACCCAGGTGCCCTCACAGCACATTTTCTTAAATTGAAAATCACCCAGCTCCCATGTCTAGAGCTTATTTGAACACAACTAAGGAGTTCATTTATTTAAAAGTCATTAAAAAATCACTTGTTTCAGTGAAATTCTTCAAGTTTATAATTGAAAAATAATCCAGATGAGTGATTCTTTTAGGAGTAGATGCCTAGTGAGTAAATGTTTGGGATAATTTAACTTGCAAGCTGATAATATGATTCTTTAGGTATACTATAAGCTCATATCAACTATCTTAATGAAACTGAATGGATTGTATGTTTTGCAGAAGTTAATTTACATCCTAGTGTTGAATAAGGGAATAAGAAAGAAGTTTACATAATTGTTGTCCTAAGTAGGTTCAGGTCAAATGCTTGTTCACATGTTCCTTGGTGGCTCAGCAAATGACATTCTTCACAAGAAGTCACTGATGTTCAGAATTTAACCTGGATGGTACTTGACAGGATCGCATTGTGGACAGAAAGTCCTGACAAATATTTTAGCTAACAGTAAGAAAAGAAGAATTTGATACTAAAATCACATCTTGTATAAGTCCTTAGAGTAATACAGCTATCTATAATTGAGCATTAAATAGATCTGCATAATTTACTGACTGATCCAACCTGTGATGCCCAGCTGCTGCTGTCTCTGATATTTATTTAGAGGGACTCCTGTCCAGCTGTCCACATTTTCTTGGCTATTGGACCATTCACTAAGCTTCTGGTAGGAACTCTATATACCCTTGCTCTGATGGTCTGTTCAGATAAACTTCTCAGGTGATGACCCTCAGCAATCTCTCTCAGAAATGGTCTGGCTTCACCCAGTATTCCTGTGGGTCAGAGAGTTTTTCCTTCTACCAGCCTCCCACTGGAAAGGGAAATGGTAATATGGCCCATGGGCTGGATGTGCTCAACCACTCCCAACCGTACAGTGCTTCTGGCCTCACTTTTCCCCTTTCTCTTTTTTCAAAGAGGAATGAGAGCAGGGGCACTGAAGTCAGCATTTTAAAAATCTCAACTCCACTATTCACTAGCCACATGTCTTTAGAAGCACATAGGCCTTTTGAAGTATCTCCTTTCCAGGGCTCTGTTCACTCATCTACAGGCCTGTGGATAATTGCACTTCCCTATGAGATTCTTGTTATGAATAAATAAGGTTTTGCATGTGATGCACTTGGTTAGTACATAGCTGGCCCTCCATTAATACTAGTTATTATAATTTTGCCTTTTCTTCTTCCTCAGCTACAAAAAAAATACTTAGCAGCATGTCATGTGAAGGCAGTTGATAAATAAGTCTAAGAGGGAATACTGGCAATCTAAGCCTAAAAAACTTGTTCAAAATGAATTGCTAGGATTAAACGGGTTGCTGGCCTACTCTACAATTAAAACAAAATGACTTTACCTTTGAGGTAGTCTATGCCTTTTAACTGTATACTAAATTGCACATTTCTTATAGAATACCTATTATAACATAGATTATCATTTTTAGTAGAATAATCTGGCAAAACCTCTGAAGAGGGGTGTAAAAATACTGACTTGTACTTGCAAATAAAAGCAGAAGGTTCTGGATTCTGTCCTCCTTCTGAGACAGAATAATTTCCTTTTCTATATTCTTTGAGGAAATCCTTCCCAGTAAAGTTCAGTTCCTCATCTGCCATTGATCCACAATCAACTGCTAATTACCATACAATAGTTAAATTGTTTTCTGTGTGTGTGTGTACTGTAATGGTTATGGTGAAGTCAAATCAGTAGTGGTTTTTCCTCTTCCAAGTGAATATTATCAAAATGTGCTTTCAATATTCACTTTGATGGCAACTAAAATGCTATCACAGTGCTCTTAAGATGCTGTCAATGCAATTTTATAGTAAATAACATTATAATGTCAATGTGTGACCAAGAAGGTGACATGATGTCAAGGGTATCTGCATGGCTATATCATAAATTCAATGGAAAATACATATTTATTCAGACCTTCTTAAGATGTCAAAATTGAGTCATGCAAATGTTGTATTACTGAGAGAAAAGAAATCAATCAGAAAACTTTGTTAAAGATTATGTAAATTTTACTGAATAAAGGTAATTTCAAGATATGCCAGTCAAGGAAGTGCCTTGAGATTCTAAGGTGCAATCAAATCTCCCATGAACTCTGGGGGGGTCTCCGCACCCCCACCCACAATGCCTGATGTCCTTGGACTTGTGGGAGTTTTATGGAAGTAATTTTTCCACCATGATCTGCTGATAGTGCTAGGGAACTTCTAATTTCACGAAGAGGATGAGGTAGTTAAATGCTCTAATTCCAAGGCTTCCCCTGTAATGACTCTCTTCCTTCTAGCTGGCTTTCCTGTTTTATTAACGGAAGAATGGAATTGAGATTTTGGAACTACTGAGGGCTTCTCTGGTAGTGAAGAGCAGAATGTACACTCATCTAATTTCTGGATTCTTTTTATTATAAATTTATTCCTTTGAGTTAAGATTTTTAAATGTCATTGCTATGAGAAAGACGAACACATTAGACCTAGCCCACGTTTATTAAAATGTTTTTTAAAGTATGGTCCATGGATGACATGCATCTGAATTTCTTGAGGTGTTTGTGAAAAAACAAATTCCTTCCTGGGTTCTTTCAGCCATCCTGAGTCAGGATATCTGAGGATTAATGTTTTTTTCCCTTCCCTTCAGTGTGTCCTGAAAAAGCCTAGCCTTAAAAAGACATACCTTTCTTCTGGGCTAAGAAAAACCTAGCCATTAATCATCCTGATTCCAGGTCTGGCACTTATTTATTTCTATGCCTGGTTTTCAGAATGCTGTCTCTCTGTCTTGGGCAGTGTCTGTTACTCAGTATTTTTCAAAGATCCTTTAGAAAGGGCATTAAATAGATAAAGATCTTTGTTTCTCCTTTTCACCAGCTCATTCATTCTCTTGCCCAGATAGACTAAGAAGTAGCACCCCTCACAGTTTGCACACATTTTGTATTTCATTCTTATAAGTAAGCAAGGTGACCATATAATTTATTGTCCCAATTGGGGCACTCCTGGGAGAGAAAGGAAGTGATTAATTATTATGCTGAGCTATAGGAGAAAATCGAGACTCTCTCAGACAAACCTAGACATATGGTCATCTTAAGTCTACTTGCTTAAAACCGTAATACCAATTAAACTTTACCAATCAATTCTAAGATACCAATTACAGCCTCTTAATCAGTTTTTCTGACAGAGAATTATACCTTAATGCCTCTTAATCTATGAAGCCAATTATAATTCTCCTAGTGTCCTCTATTCTTTCCTCAATTTTCCCCCCACCTTCCCATTTTCTTAATTAAGCCTGTGGTTTTCTACATAAGGAAGCATGAGCAGTATCTGAGAACTTGTCGGAAATGAACATTCTTGGCTCCACTTCTGATCTACTGATTCAGAAACATGGGGATGTGGCCCAGTAATTAGTATTTTAACAAACCCTGTTAAAATTCTTTTCTTCTGTTCAGTTCTCACCCCAGCTCCCAATTCCCTCTTTTTCCCTTCTGTATGACTTACCTTGTGATGTAATTAATTCTGTTCTTCTGCTCTGATTGGTGAAGTTGAAAGGGTAGAAGGACTTGGGGTCTGATTTTTAAATAAGATATGTTCTTATTAATTTATTATATAGTTGTGGAGTATTTAATATGTGCTAGGCATTGAGAATGTAAGTGGAAATCAGATTCAGATCCTCCTAGAACTGGGAGCTGTCTGCTAAAGAGACAGAAATGGAAACCTATAATCACAATGGGGTAAGTACTATGGAAGTGGGTATTGTAGGACCAAGGTTCCTTTACAGGGAAATCTCACTGAATATTGATAGGAAAAGTTCACCTGGAATTGATTACTGGAGAGCCTTCAGACCTCAAGTCTCCCCATCCACCTTCCACCATGAGGTTTCCTGGTCTTTCTTCTCTGTTTATCTCTGTGAGTCTGTTCCCTCTGCTTCTCTCACTACCTTATTCTGATTCCTTTACTCACACTTCCTAAGCACCTCTCAGCCCCAGGGGCCCACACATCTCTTTATGATCCTCAGCTGATTTTTGATGAACAGAAGGAGAGAGAGAGAGAGAGAGAGAGAATGTATTTAATCAACCCCAGTTTTTTCTTTTTGAAAAATAACCTTCAAGTCACCAGTCACTGGCCAACCTATGGTTTTTAACCTAAATGGGAAGCTGGATTTGGCAAAGAACTTACTCTGTATTGCTCAAAAACTTAAAATCTCTCTTCAGTTAAAGCATGTACTTTGATCAATAATACCAGAAATATATTCTTCAAAAAATTAGTGTCAAGATAATTCATAAATATTCTCTTTCATGGCCATGCAAACTACTTTTGTTTTATTGTTCTAATATTTCCTGATAATACTGTTCTTATACTTAACTACTATCACTTTTGCATATTTCATACAAAATTTTTGATTTTTAAAATATACTTTCTTTAAATTAAAATAATTTTTAAAATTTTTAAAAATTTATTTCTGAGAGAGAGAGAGAGACAGTGTGAGCAGGGGAGGGTCAGAGAAAGAGGGAGATACAGAATCTGAAGCAGGCTCCAGGCTCTGAGCTAACTGTCAGCACAGAGCCCGACGTGGGGCTCGAACCCATGAACTGTGAGATCATGACTTGAGCCGAAGTCGGATGCTTAACCGACTGAGCCACCAGAGGCTCCTTAAAATAATTTTTTAAAAGAAATAGCAAAATTTAGCCTGTTTGGATTTTTAAATAGATTTTGCTTATATTATCAATAGTGTACAGTTCATTTCAAATAGCTCTGGATATTTCATATTCAAAATTAATTTAGTTTTATGTGAAATACCACAATTTGTTCCTTGAAGATCTTCCAAAATTTCACTGAATTCTTCTAGGTCATCCTGTTCTGTGTCTAAATTCACTCTAATTCATTTACCAGATTTAGTCGACATTCCTATCATATATCCAAAAGTTGTTATAAGGTCAAATTTGATTTATGTTTATTCAAGATTTTTCATCTTTGAGCAGATCCATAAAATATTACCTGTTTTCTTTGAACTGCTCTGATGGATGTGAGAGCTGTAGTTATCATTACAAACATTTCACATAGTAACAAATTCACACTATATATGCTGCCACATATGGCACAAAGAATGCATCTGGATTTAAGGGAAAATTCTTGTTTTTAAAATCTTTCATTTCACCATTGAAACTAAGGCATTACCAAAATGGCTAAAACTAAACAGACATTACCAAAATGGCTAAAATTAAACAGACTCACAATAATAATTGTTGACAAGGATGTGGAGCAATGGTAAGTCTCATCATAGGGAGGCACTCATTATCCATCTAGTGTGAAAAATAGAGTCAGTATTACATTCATGCATGTTCCTATAGACTTCCATTTATACAAGTTGAATAGTAATATGAATTGTTTAATATTACAAAAATTCTCCAGCTGCCATGTACAACTGTTTCATATATTACCCTAAGTTTTGAACAAAATGAGAAGTGATAAAATGGCATTACTTGGAAATATTAGTTGCTCATGGAAGAATCCACTTCATTCATGCTTTCTGTGAAGAAAGTTTTGACAATTTAACTGGTTTGTCTTTTCTCTTTCCTAAGTGTTTCTACCACTCAAATCTTCCCCAGTATTCAAATTTGTTACTTTCACCTATATCAGCAATAGCACATTCTTTAAATCTTTATGGTGTTTGGACTCTATTGCCTTTGTTTTGAAGATACAGGTCAAGTGACATGGAGAATTTTTCTGGGATTTAAACAAAGTTTGTCATATCAGAGCAGAGTTACTGGTTCCTCTAAATCAACCTGAATCCTGGAGAGTGAGTGACTAAGAATTATAGATAATCCTTGTCCAGTGTTCATTCAGTATAAGAATCGTTTGTGCTAAATATTTTAAATAGCAGCTAAAATCCCATTATGAAAAATTCTATGGTAATATCCAGAAACTTTATTTATATATAATTTTTATCGTAACTTTAGATTGCATTGAGTGTTGCTCTTTAGAAATGTCCTGTCACTTAGGGCTTTGAGTAGTTAGAAAACAAAAACAAAGACCTAGACAGAGTATGAAAAAGCACAGAGAACTGACTTGTCACAGAGTAGTTGCTCAATATCTTTTAAGTTAGTCCAGATCTTAAATAGTAGTTTTTGTATAATAATACTTTTAATTGGGGCCATTGTTGAATGCACTCATTGTTCTGCAATGTTGAGGCAAATAGATGATGCTCAAGGAGCATAAACACAAAACAAAAACAAGTGAATATCTATAGCATCCACAAATGTAGCATTCTCAGCTGTTTTAAAATTATAACCCATGGGATAATTTTCCAAATAGATTAGAATTTTCAACAGGAAAAAATTACTAAATTGTTTTCAAAATTCATTTTATCAATTGTATGGTGCTATTTATTAATGAAGAAATGTGTCAAAGGTTAGACAGAGACCAGGCTGCCATTGGTAAAAATGTTTTTCATCAAAATTATTAAAAACTTGTTTGGCATAAATTTAGTCTGATTTCTTACTGTTGGGGCAGAGGTCAGACTAAACCTGTGAAAAACTGTCCTTTCTCAGTATATGAGAGCAGTTAGAATTTGCCAGAGCTGCTTTACTTTGCTGGAAAAGTCCACTGGGAGAGGGATGGCAGGTCACGTGTACTGCAGGCTTCCTCAGGGTAAAAGCAGCCTAGGGTTAATTTTCAGGAAGCAGATAAAACGTACCATGGTGAGGCCTCCACTTTTAAATTTGATTAGCTGCGGGATAACTACTGTCTAATCTTCTTACAGTATTAACAGTTATCACTTTCAAGTCTGAGAGGATTTTTCTGTCAAAATAAATACTTCAAATACTTAAAAATCAAAATGCAATGAATAGATCTACTTGGCTTTTAAAATGACCTTACAAAAATGACCTTAGTCAAACATCATTTATAATTTCCTCCTCTCACTGTCCTCATTTGCAAAGTGTGCATTAGAATAACAGTGCCTTCTCTACAGATTGATATGGGAATCCAACAAGTTAGAAGTGCACCAGGCACCTAGCACACACTGAATAAGTAGTATTGTTACTAATAAATTACTTAACTTAAAAATATTCTGTACTTTTAAAGCAAGATCATGCAGTTTGCTTTCATAGTTTCTTTACATACTGTCCTTTCAAATCTCAGAGGTGTGTTGGATGGGGCACTTACAATGTATATATTTTTGGTTATAAATGCTGATTCACAGACAATGGTAAGAGGCTGACTCAGACACACAGCAAGGCAGGTTGATTAGACTAAATGGGGTGAGATGAGATGAGAAAGTAAATATCTTGATTAGGAGGAAATCAAGAAAATGGTTTCTTTTGCTTCAGAATCCATCAGTCTGCATGACTGACATGCAGACATAAAAAATGGTCAGGATATGACTTGTTCACTTTTCAAATAATTTAAGAGTTATAAAAACTTAATAACCACATGCTGTTAAAACTACATTTAGAAATTAGCAGTTGATTATGTGGCACTTTGCAATTCTTATAGTCTCTTCATTAGTACATAGTATAATATAATTACATCTGTAGAGCTTGAACTCTGCCTTTGGATGATGGGATGGTCTAGAGCCAGAACTGCTCCTCCCTAATTGTCAGGGTTAAATACTGAGCTCTATCCAAACTCTCTGGAGGGTCCTTCTTCAGTGATCTCAGTATTTCATCCAAGCCAAGGTGTTAATCTTTTAATAGTATGTCCCAGGAGTGTTTTTGTTTGAAGTAACAAACTTATAAACATAACAGTGGCATGAATAGGAATTCAGGGGGAGTTTCAACCAATCTACAGGAGGCTGGTTTTTTGGAGTTTCGATTAGCAAGTAGGTAACTGCTTTCTCTTTCTTATCTCTCTCTCAATATCTATCTGTATCTATGCCTATATCAAATATCTATATCAAGTAGGTAACTATTTTCTCTTTCTTTTCTCTCTCAATATCTATATCAATATTGATATCGAAATAGATAGGGATATAGATACAGATAGATATAGATATCTAAGTATAGACATATACATATATAATATATACACACATATCTGTATATATATGCATACATATATACAGAGTATATCATCATATATATAATGAATATATATAATATGTAATAAAATGTATATGTCGCTATATATGCATATACATACATACATACATACATATTGGTCCTTCTGGAGATTCTGATGAGTAAACGTCCTGGAGAATAAACTGAGGACTCTCCATTCTGGGTGGTCAGAAATGGAATATCTGGGAATTGTTCAGTTCAAAGCTCCATTGATTTTTTTGCCCAGCTCTTGGAGTTTCTCTGCATGTTTGCCCTTTCCCAACACTCAGGGGCAACCCTATATGATGCTTGAGATTCTCTTTGTGCATAGGTCTTCTCTCACTCTGGAACTCTGCCTTATATCTTCCAGCCTCACTAAACCCTATGGGATCTGATATTTACAATCATTTTGCTGGGTTGTGTAGCCTCTAGCATTGTTTCCTGCTGTCTAAGTGATTTTTTTTTTCCTAAAAATTAGACTCTGCAAGAGAAACAAATATACAAGTATTTTCCTCAAAGAAGTACTTTGTACCCTATACAGTTTAGTGCAATCTCAGGATTTATAACATCTTTGTTGAAGAGAAACTCAGTATCTTTTATTTGATTCGAATAATAGTTTGTTTTGATAAATAATAATAAAAAAGTTGATTTATTGTATGTTCCAATAGAACCACATTACACATACTTTTTACTCCAGATTATATATAGGAGTCATTCTAAGCATTAAAGTCAGAAAAAAAAAATGGATTCTGGAAGCTAGCCCAAGCACTGTCTAAAACCTATCAGACAGATTATTTGTGATTGTTTTTATAGTTTACTTCAGTTGAATTTTTTTTATTTTTTAAATTTTTAATTGTTATTTATTTTTGAGAGAGAGAGAGAGAGAGAGTGAGCAGGGTAGGGGCAGAAAGAGAGGGAGGCCAAATCCAAAGCAGGGTCCAGGCTCTGAGCTGTTGNAAGAGAAGCCGAGGGAGGGGGGAGAGAGAGAGAGAGAGAGAGAGAGAAAGAGAGAGAGAGAATCCAAAGCACACACCATGCTGTTAGCAGGACCAAGCATGGGATTGATCTCAAGACCCTGGGATCATGACCTGAGCCAAAATCAAACACTGGATGCTTAACAGACTGAGCCTCCCAGGCACCCCTCCTGGGTTTTAGATTAGAATGCTTTTACCCTTGGTACCTGAATCCTTTCTCCTCTTTGTGTTTATGTGAGGGCAGGGAGTTCTTCCCTCATTCCCCCCACCCTTTACCCCCACATGTCACTCTCTCCCTACTCCTGCCCCCTAGGCAAGTCATCTCTATCCCAGGAGCAGACATAGTCTGAGCCTAAGCCTTTGACATATCTCAGTTTCTAAGTCTTCTTAGACCTCCAGCAAGGTCAACTCTACAAGGGACTGAAGACCACTAAAGGCTATAGTTAGTAACACAATTCACTGTATATATTGGGCTGTCCTTGGCCCTTAGCTTTTTTATGTACTAGATAATTTCTCTTTAATCTTATAATTTTATATATTTTAAATGGCAAACAACATTATAATAATAGAGGCTGCTTCTGTGTCCAATAACCTGTACTGAACATCAAAGCAACAGGCCTTGGTAGACCTTCTGACACCATTCATTTTAACATTTCTGAAAAGGTCCCCCTGGCCCAGGTGGTTACTTGGCTTAAGGATGGATCCTTGGAGAAAAATTACACTTTCATATGTAAAAACACAGCACCTGGGAATTCTTTGGTGTTTAAGGCTAATATTCTTTCCTGAAAGAAAAATAAGGGCAGCCTCAAAAGTGATTCTCTGAGGAATTAAGAGATACTAAGGTTATGAAAATTTTGAAAAAGGTGTGTAGAAATAAATGAATAAAACCCAAATGAGAACACAGGCTATTTGTTCAGAGCTTGCTATGGAAAGGGGGGCAGCCATAATCACTTATGTTTGTGTCTGTGTTGCAGAAACTCAAAGGCAAGCAAGAAGTGGGAAAACTGTAGAGTGAAAGAAAGGGAAGGCTTCAGGGAGCTCTGACTGGAAATGATGGCCTGGAGAAGTAGAGGCAAGCTACCTAGAAGAGAACATCTTAAGTGATTGGTTTAGGAAGCATGTTTATTTAACTTTCTCTGGTAAGTTCTGAATTGGAAGTGTGGGCAGAATAGGGAAGCCATAGTCATTGACCAAGTCCTTACTATCAATTGCTGTAGGAGTTGTGGGCTGCCCTCCCAGGCTGGTTGCTACAGAAGCTGTCAATTAGAGTTTTCTTGCCATATATGGTCTGACCATTGTCCATCTGTATAGTCAGTCTTTAAGACGTAATGACAGGGAATTTGCTAAAACATAGATTAAAAGACAAAATTATGAAAGCTGTTGAAATGGTATAAGGATAGTCAAAACAACAGAACAAAACATAATCCAGCAACTGACTTCTTGAGTGGAGGAAGCCTCATACACTAAATAAGAAAAGATTTAAAAAAAATTATTAACAAAATGACAATGGAAAAATTAGCAAATTATTTGGAACCCTACTTACATACTCCAAGGATAGTCCAGGTGAACGAAAGCATAAATGTAAACAATTTAATAAATCTATGTAGATGAATATTTGCTTATTCTCCAGATAAGTATTTTCTAAACATATAATCATTAATATGTATCTCAGAGAAAAGTATAGATCTGAACACATAAAATTACGAAAACTATGCGTGTCAAAAAAGTAATACTTTTTTTTTTTTTACAGTTTATTTATTTTGAGAGAGAGAAAGAGAGAGAGAGAAAGCAAGCACATGAGTAGGGGAGGGGCACAGAGAGAGGGAGAGAGAGAGAATCCCAAGCAGGCTCCACAATGCCAGCACAGAGCCCGACGCAGGGCTCAAACTCATGAACCATGAGATCATAACCTGAGCTGAAATCAAGGATTGGACCTTTACCTGACTGAGCAACCCAGTTGCCCCCAAATAGTTATATTTTTGATATTAATGAGAGGAACCCATAAGAATGAACACAAAGGTGAATAAAGACAGAGAAATAACAAATTATAAAATTTGAAATAAATATTACTAATAAATATATAAAAGTTTGACTCTAAAGGTAATCAAAGAACAAGAACATAGCAGTAATAGTAAGTCATTTTTCATCTGAGTAAAAAAAAAAAGATTTAAAAACTTCAATACTCACTACCAAGGAGGTCATGGAAAGATGGATTCATAGGTACTGCTGATTGGAGTTTAAATTTGAACAGTCGGGGAGCCTGGGTAGCTCAGTCGGTTAAGCATCCAACTTCAGCTCAGGTCTTGATCTCACAGTTTGTGAGTTTGAGCCCCCCTTCAGGCTCTGTGTGACAGCTCAGAGTCTGGAGCCTGCTTTAGATTCTGTGTCTCACCTTCTCTCTGCCCCTCCCCTGCTCATGCTCTGTTGTTCTCTGTCTCTCAATAATAAATAAATGTCAAAATTTTTTTTTTAAATTTGAACACTCAAAGGCACTTAGAAAACAATTTGGAAATATGTATCAGTTGCTAAGTATTCTCACTCTTTATTCTATAAGACTTTATTATAAAGAAATATGCAGAGAAAGATATTCATTGCATGAATTGAATTTTTATATTGATGAAATGTTGAAATAACTTGAATAATTATTATTAGAATGATACTAAGAAATATAATAAGTCAATATAATGGCACATTATACATATGGGATACAATAAATATGAAAATATATTTATAAAGGATTTTTATAGAATTGGAGAATGTTCATGCTGCAATGTTAAGAGAAAAAGAGAATACAGAATGTTCTGCTAAATATTCATGAACATGCACTTTTTTACATATTAGTGATTATTAATCACTATTATTTATTATTTTATATTTTGTGTTCAGTTTTTGCTTTCTGATTAGTAAGAACAGTTCATATTTAGAAAAGAAAATACCTGATATTAAGTTTCCCCACATGCTGTAAGAGTCAAAGCGCATCAATATGTATTTATGAAATTACTATTATATAGGTCACGCTTCAAGATTCTGTTAGAACTAAAGAAATTGAATATAATATAGTTCTTAACTCAAGAAAGTTACAAGTAAAGTGGAGAGATTAATGTGTACATAATGTGCCAAGGCTATCCTGAGTCATGGTGCTTAATTTTGAATTTGAGAATGAGGAATGGTTTTTTAAAAGATTTATCTTTAACCTGTGTCTTGAAGGACAGGCTGGATTTGTGACTAGTTGAACAAAGGTCATTGCAGATTGAAGGGAACACACTGTAACCATAGGAAGAATACCTGTGTAGAGGCTGAGTGGTGTGGCCTGGAGAAGCCTGGCTCTTCATCCCTTCAATCCATGTAGTTAGTTGCATTCACCTTGTGAAGTCTTCACTGGTCAGACACAAACCCTCACGTACCGAGGGGCAGAAGCCCTATCTTAAAAGTGTTCTGAGAACAAAGTGTATTTAAGGAAGCTGACATATTATTAAATGTCAGAAGAATCTAATGTAGAAAATCAAGATTTCATTTTAGTTACAGTAAAAATGTGGAGGTGAATTGGATATTTGTGTTAATTGTACCAGGGATTTCACCCCCAGTGAGCATGATGTATGGATGCCTTCAATACTCCCAGAGTCAATGGAATCAGGACAAGGGTATTATCTATAAGATTCAAGTGTTTAATGGCATCATCTAATGGCTCCGATAAGGTATCCCTGACAGCCTCCAGGATACTTGACATGTCAAGAGACATTTTTCTATGGGTTAACATTACCAGTATTTACCTTTAAGCTTCTCTTTTTCCCATGTTCTACTATTGTCCTTATCCATTTATGATATATACAGTCTTTCATTTAATATGATTTCCAGTGAAATTATAAGGGAATGTTGCAGGCTAGAAAGCCAGTCTCTTTAAGCATTGAGTTTTAGCTTTTCCTTTCTTAATACTATCCTTCACAGGTAGAACAGTCTTCCATACACAGCATCTCTCACAGGAATCAGTGATTATGAACTAGTATTGGGGTGAGGGAAAGGAGTATGAGTGTAAAATGAAAACCCAGGTCAGATATTCTAATATACATCCTCCTCTGCCATGTCTAGGCACATAAATAAGAATATGTACATCATGGAGGCCTTTGGAGGGTTTTGGAGAAAAGCAAATCCATTTTGGGGCAAAAATCTCTCTTATCTGGGCTCTGATAAGATTGAATACCATACAATATATACCAAAACAAATTTTAGGAAGAATAAAGACCTATAGTTTACTTATAAACTGTTAGAGAAAAAATAGCAGAATATGTTTATGTATTTGAAGTAAGTTAAGGATATTTTAAAGAAGACACAAATAGCTCACATCTTCAAGACTGATTTAGCAATATTACAATAATATTTAGCAATAATTGAAAACTGTTACACTAAAAAATCTATTAAAAGTGATAAGATAAAGGGAAGATTGAATGTGTTTTTTTGAAAATAATATAACCAATTAGGATTAACATGTACAACATATTTGATCATAGAAGTCAATAACTCAATCACCAAATATTAAGACTTGATTTATAACAGAGGACAACCAAATGTCCCACCAACAAGTATGAAATGATACTTCACCTCACTAGCAATCTGGAAAATGTATATTAAAAATTAAGATTATAATTTATAATCATTTGTCATAAATTAAGAAGTAATGCAATACAATTAGTGAGAACGTGAAGCATTCAGGGCTTTTATAAACTATTAGTGGAGCTCCATATTAGTGCAAACATTTAGAAGAGCAACTTGTAAATACTAGTAAAGTTAAAGACATGCATATTCATTGATCAGGCATTCTGTTTCTGTAAAGTGAATGTTGCTATTATAAATAAGGCTTTATGTTCAAGACTGATCAGTGCAGCATTTTGCAATAGGTTAAAGCTGAAAAGCACCTCAATGCTCATTAATTAAAGAACTATTATTACAAATTGAGGTATGTCCATGCAACATACAATATATTTATCCACAAATACTATGGTTTCAACGAACAAAAAAAATACTTATAAAATTAACAATAGATAGAAAAAGGGGTTTCGTGGAAGAATGTCTTAAATATAAGACCATTTATATAAAATTTAGAAACAAATAAAATGTATTTTCATTTACATATAGGTCATTGGTCAAGTATGGAGGCATTCATTGGAATAATAAATAAAATGTTCATGCTATTTTTTATTTGGGAAGTGGAGTGATTGGAAAATAACCACAGAGTTATTACCCGAGGATAATTTTAAAATGACTGGAAGCAAATATGGAAAACTATTAAGGTACAATAAGGAAGTAAGATATATCAACAAATGTTTTATATTATTCTCTCTACCTTTCTGTATGCTTGAAAGGTCCCACAAATATCTGAACATATGTTCTTTATTAAAATGACCATAAGTTAATATTTCTTATATGTGTAACATTTACTATCTTTCTTTTTTACTTCTCTTACAATTAAAATTAGCTAAAGATGTATTATGTCTAAAGCTTTTGAATTTAGCTCACTCCAACATGAAGTAATCAGTGAAAGATGAGTGCTTTTTATTTTTAATTTGAACACAGGTTCTGATTGTGTTCACTATGATGTTGGTGTTTCTGATGGGGAAGGACCACTAGCATTAGGAAATTTGAAGGGTGCCAGTTTAACTTTACAATATTGTTTAAGGCAAAGCTTGGTAAACCCCACACATAGAAACATCAGTTGTTTTACTTCTAACAGTTAGCTAAAGTACGACCTGGAAGAGTAAGTTTTGATGGAATAGGAGAAAATATGAAGGATGGGATTGGTTAAATTATTTAGCATTAAGGAGTAAATGATTAATGGTGTGATTGAGGTACTGCCAAATAAATTTGTTTTTGAAATTATTCACCTTAATAATTCAAATAAATGCAACTTTTTTGATAGTACCGTGTCTAGACTACATCTTTAATCAGTTTTATTTACCCATTTCCCTTCTGAATTTAATATACACATTGATGAAAACTCTAAATGGTTTTAAATTGTTCAACTTTCCAGTAAAAAAAAAAGTAAAACAAAAGCTGCTGTAAACAGTGGAAATGTATCCACATCAGGAATTATCATTATTAATATCTTTGTTAAGCAATGATTGAGTTCCTACTATGTGTTAGTCATAGCGAAGTTGGTGTGGTCTTTGCCTTCAAGAGAGCTTTAAAAACTCTTGTAAACTGAGAATTTCTTTCTATTGACAAGTGTTGAATATGTTCTCAGAGAGGTTGAAAATTCTTATTAATTATGCATAACTGTGAAAAAAAAGTTGCTGGTACATTGGGTGTATCATTTGACTTGTCTAATGTAAAGATTGTGTCTATAAATATTGCTGAGCTATCTGACTTATTCATGTCCAAAAGCGCTTTTAATTATTGCATTCATTTTTGAAAAAAATGTTTTACATTCATGAAATCACATTCCCAGTTCATTCAAGATGGATATGTTCTTATTCTTTTTCCTGTCAGTTGATCATCAGCATTCAAAGCAGGCAGAAAGGACAACACCCAATGATAAAATATCATTGATAATTTCTTTCAAGCAAAAATCTTGCTTTTAATTTTACTTCTATTTCAGAAAAAAATTAGCTAGAAACCAATCATTTGCAGATAGAGGTTTAAAACTTTTCTAAGTAAAATATGTATTTATTTTAATACCTTTGGTTTTGTTGGATTTTAATACTCCATTGATCCAATAATATATTATGATCTCATTTTTTCTCATGGGGAGAATAAATTTTCTTCTTAGTATCCACATGTCTACTGTAGTGGAATTTTAAATCATATAAAGACTGTGATAGTCATAAAAGGTATAGTTGTAAGTAGTCTATGTCATTTAGTGGGAGGTGGGACTGAAGTGAAAAATTAAGGTTTTTATATTAAAGTATGGCTTGGGGAGCCTGGGTGGCTCAGTTGGTTGAGCGTCCGACTTCGGCTCAGGTCATGATTTCATGGTTCGTGGGTTCGAGCCCCTCATCGGGCTCTGTGCTGACAGCTCAGAGCCTGGAGCCTGCTTCAGATTCTGTGTCTGCCTCTCTCTGACCCTCCCCTTCTCACTCTCTTTCTCTCTCAGAAATAAATAAAACATTAAAAATATTAAAGTATGGCTATTTACTTAGAACATATTTATTAATCACCTTCACAGAGTAGAAGATATACCATGATTTATAGGACACTTTATGTGGAAGAAATAAAGCATGTATGTACATAACTATTAAATGAGATTGGTTTTCCAAAAACAGGTTCTGGGAGCAAACCATGGGGGTCAGAGCCATGAAAGTTTGTGTCTTGCTTTGTGGTGAAGGTGGAATTTGATCCTGACTTTAAAAAATAAACAGGATTTAGATGTAGTGAAATGATAGGAAGGAGAGAGGGCATTTTGAGGAAAGGAGAGAGTGCAGCCAAGATAAAGAGCCTGCAAACTATGAGATATTTATGGGGACCTGTGAGGTGGAGCACAAGCCAGTGTGCATATAAAGAAGTAGCAGAAATAAAGGCTAAAAAGCAAGTGGGGACAGACCAAAAATAGATTAAGAAGCTTGGTTTTTAATAATGCTAATGGATAGTCTTACTTAACATTTACTAAGTTATTACTATGTGCAAATTCCTGTCCTGAGCACCTGCCATGGATTACTTCATTTAATTCTCATAATGACTCTGTGACTTGATTCTATCTTTTCCTTGGTATGTAGGTGAGAACATTGGAATCCTGAGTAGTTTAGTAACTTGCCCCTGGTTAAACAGCAGCGTAATGATTGCACCCAGTTAGTCTTACTCCAGAGCAACGTTATCCAATATGGTAGCCCACTTGTCCCATGTGGCTGCTGAGCCCTTGGAATGTGGCCAGTGTGACTGAGGTTTTAAAGTTTATTTAATGTTGATTACGATGCTCAGCATCCCTCCTCATCAGGGAAATACAAATCAAAACCNAAATAAATAAATAAATAAATAAAACATTAAAAAAAATAAAGTTTATTTAATGTTGATTAATTTAAATTTAAATAGTCACATCACACTTGGCTAGTTGTCTGCTGACTGGACAGCCTGGCTCTGGAGTGTGATCTCTTTATCATTTCATTCTTGAGCACAGAAGAGAAGCTATCATGATCATGCTCTACAGCAGTACTTTCCAAAGCATATTTTATAGAACAATAGTTGAAGAGATGCTTTCACATAAACAAATTCAAATTCCAAGTGACAGAGGGGAAAACTGCATAGTATTTTCCCTTGTTGGAAACTCACTTTCACATTAGTATATTTTAGGCTGTAAAGTAAATATATCAATTTTACTTCTTAAAAAAATCTAGTTTTTCCCCAACTTATTTGGCCGGAGACTTTTATTCTCCTAACATATTGAGTCAGTGTTTTGCCTGAGTTGCTCTGAGGTAATGCTGCCCTAGGATGATTGAAATGACAGCAAGAATTAGGAGACTTTGCCGTGAGGGGAGAGTAGAGGCTTCTAATCCACGAGGCTGATTACTGACTGTGGCGAGGTAAGAATTAATCAGAGTTTCAACTGTGCATAGGACACTGGATGTGGAAAGGGATGTGTGAGTGTGTGTGTGCACAGGGTGTGTGCATATCTCATGTGGGAGGCACAGATGAGCTTTACTAGGAATTACTAGGTTTATCTGAATTGCTGGGAGGATGGTCTGATATTAACAGAAATATGGAATAGAAAAAATATATTTATGGGGCTTTTGTTCAGGTTTGAATATTATTATTAGATTGAAGCATTTACAGAACAGGTTTATGTAGTAGATATACTAGGTATGTGTACAGATAAATTTAGCAGAAAGTTCTATGCTTTCTTCTAGTGCATAGAAAGGAGGATATGGCTGTAAGTAACGATTTTAGAGTCATCCACATAGAGGAGCTAATTGAAACCTTGAGAATAAATAAAATTGCCAAACGGAAGTGGGCAGATAGAGAAGAGGACCAGATATAGACTTTATAGTAAGAGTTTATAGGTAATTAGTGTAGTTTATGTATTGTGTGTAAGAACGTATATGTGTGTGTATACATTCAATCTGAGAATTCTCTGAGACATAAGAAATAACAAGAGGTTCAAATAAAACCTCCAGATTTAGTTTTATACTAATTTTTATTTTATATTAATAAATTCCTATACCCAATTAACTTTCACTAAGAAAATCAATAAATATACATTGAACACCTACTATATATTGTTTTAGGTGTTGAGGATACATCCTTGAACCAAATAGAAAAAAACTTTTTACCTTCATGGACCTAACATTCACTGAAGATTTTTAGTCCTTGATTTACTAAATTTCAGCAATCTCTAATTAATTACTTTGGTGGCAATATTTTAATAAGTATCCAGCTTGGTATCATTTCTTGAGAAATGGTATAAAATATTAGTAATTTCATGGCAGAGAAGTAAAAATTACCCACAACTTAAAACAGATAAAAGGATAAAATGCAATTCTGTACAATATTTCCATTGAATTAAAAAAGCGAAGTAATGGGTTAAATTTGGCTTGAAGGATGGCAGAACTCATAATAATGAACTTTCTAATAAAAATTGTATACACAAACCAAGTTTCTGAAGAAGCTATTAAAGCTTTTGTCATCGGAAAACACTTTAAAATATAAGTACAGAAAACTTATGTATGGGAAAATGAGACCCTCAGTACAAGATTCTAATACCTTTCCCTCCAATCTGAAATCTTTTTACAAATTACATTGGTTAAGAAATTACATTGGCTTTCATGAGGCAAGTATCCTACTGGCTTCAGTCTGGAAGTTAGCATCATAATAGACAACTCACACATGTCCCTGTTAAGTTTAGCATGTATTTTTAAAAGTAAAGCTACAGTCATTCATGATTTAAATGAGGTACTAGAGAAGATTCTTTGGATGATTTCAGTATTTTTACATTTGTCTAGGTTTATTTTGTGACCTAAAATATGATCTAACCTCAAAAAAAAAAATGAGGTAAGGTACTAAAAAGTAAGAAAAATAATAGTTTTACATAGGTGAAAAATCTAATCGTCCTATTTACTGTAGTTAAGAAATAATAATTATTACCACTGGAGGGGAAGTCTACGGGCTTCTCCTCTCCTCTCCACTTACCATTTTAGTAGATACAGACTGCTTATTAACTATGTGGCTTTTTTGAAAGTTAAGCCTCCTCTTAAGGATTGTTATACTTACCAGGAGATGGCACTAATGCACTTTGTTCTGTTGTCCAGAAAGCAAATCTATAAGCCAAAGGTTACCTCAGCAGTGCATTATGTAATATTGTGTGAGGGAAACATTTTGTTTCATTCTACTCCATACCCTTCAATTATTCTGTTTCATGCTAAGATTATTAGTTACTTTACCAAGTCTGTATGAAAAGCCTGATTTGTTTTACCTCAGAAATAGAACATATACTTTAAATAAATGACCTGTTTCATTTTGCAGCTGTTTTAAATAAAATGCTCTTGACTTAAAAAGAAAAAAAATATTTATGTATTAAAAGTCTAGAGGTCACTAGGTTTTAAATAATGATAAACTGCAAGGGTGCCAATGGAGTTCAAACTTGACATAATTTGGGTGGTAATAATGTGAGAGTCACTGTGAATATTAATTTCCTCTGTCATTTGTATTCTTGCAGAGTTAGTGGATACATTGTTTTCTCTTATGAAGACATTTGACTTCATATCCATTAAGTTATGAGATGATTGCATTCAAGGATTCACTATTTAACACATTAATATTTTAGAAAATTTTATTCTCATGTGTTATGGGAATTCATATGGATGCTTGCTTGCTAAATCAAAATGAAAAATTGGATGCTTATTTAGGAATATAACCCACAGATCTATTAGTATTAATATGGTTTGTACTTGGCATTGTGCCAAATTGCCGGGTTTAAGCGTTTAATATCCCTGCCCTCAATGAGCTCACAGTCGTATGTGTTATGCAATTATCTGTACACTTTAAATTATTTTGACATTTTAATGCCATATTGAACTGATGCAGGGCTTGTGTTGGTATTAGGAATTAACTAATTAATTAAAATTAGAAACCTGGGAGATACCTACATTTTATGAATGTTAAGTCCCCCTTTAACTCATTGTTTTAATATTGTGCCTTTATACAGTACCCACATTTGATGCAGAAAATTGTTTGTTCAATAAAAGACAAAACTAAAATGCTATGTGATAGGAAAGGTTCCAGTTTGAACTTTGGAAGAAAGCTTTGGTAATACAGGTAGGAATAAGTTATTTCAAGGGGCTATCAAACAGTGTTGTACTAATCCTCAGAGAAATGCTGTCTGTTGTTATAATCCGGAAAGAATATACTATATAGTGTTTAGAATCTTTATGCCTATTAAGTAAACACTTAAAGAACCAGTAAGTGAGAACAAAATGACAAGAGGGAAAGAATCTTGCAAAGTATGGTTTTGACAGTTCAAGTTCTAAAAGTGTAGTCCACAAAATAAGCAGAACTTATGTCCATAACATTTTGAGATTTTATACCCCTGGAGAGATAGGATAACATGGAAGAGAGCATGAAGTTTTGAGTCAGCTTTGCCTGTGTTCAAGCTTTTGGAAAAATAATTATATTTAGTTAAATAACCATGTTATAGTTATATATAGATCTCCTGTTAAACTAAACAGCATTTAATAGTGACAATGATTTCAAGTGAGGCAAAATAAGGGAAGCTATTATTATCACTGTCTCCTGATTCCAATTGTTCCTGCACCATTTGTTGGAAAGACTATCCCTTCTTTATTGAATTGCCTTTGCAGATTTGACAAAAATCAATTGTCTATATATGTGTGGGATGATGCTTGAAATTTATTCTATTCTGTTGATCTATTTGTCTATATCTATGTCAATATCACACTGTAGATTACGGTAGCTTTATAAGTCTCGAAATCACATAATATATAGTCTTCCAACTTTGTTCTTTTTCAAATTTGTTTTGGGTATTTCAAGGCTTTTACATTTCCATATTAATTTTAGAACCAGCTTCTCAATTTCTAAAATAAACCCCCAAAACAAAAGCAAACAGGAAACAAGCAAACCCTACTGGGATTTTGATTGTGATTGCATTGATATTATAGATGAATGTGTTATGTTTTCCTTTTCCTTTTCATTAAGATAAAAAATTTTAATTTCTCATTAGATTTATTCTTTGGCCCATTGTTATTCAGAAGTGTGTTATTTGGTTTCCAAATGTTTTGAGATTTTCCTGATATATTTCGATTACTAAATTCTTTTTTTTTAAGTTTGTTTGTTTATTTATTTATTTATTTATTTAATTTTGAGACACAGAGTGTATGCATGTGTGTATGAGAGTGGAGGAGGGGCAGGAGAGAGAAAAGGAAAGAGAGAATCTTGGGTGGCTCCATGTTGAGTGTGGAGTCCAATGTGGGGTTCGATCTTATGAACTGGAAGATCACGACTTGAGCAAAGTCAAGAGTCAGAAGCATAACTGTCTGAACCACCCAGGAGCCCCTCTCTTACTGAATTCTAATTTAATTCTATTGCATTCAGATAATATACATTATATGACTTGAATTCCTTTTTATATTTGTGGCTTGTGTATGGACCAGAATATATTTCTGTGTATATTTGTGAAGAATGTACATTCTGCTGCTGCTGGATGGAGTGTTCTAGAAATTAGGTGAACTGTATTGGTTCAAGTCTTCTATATTCTTATTGATTTTGTACTTGTGCTATCAATAAGGAGATAGGTTATTTTTCATTAAAGTTAAAAAAAATTAAAGTTTATTTTGAGATAGAAAAGGAGTGGAGGGGGGCAAGAAGGAGCAGAAAGAGAGGCAGGAAGAGAATCTTAAGCGGCTCCACACTGCCAGCACAGAGCCTGATGGGGCTCAAACTCACAGACTTCAACACCATGACCTGAGCCAAAAGTAAGAGTCAGTCGCTTAACCCACTGAGCCACCCAGGTGCCCTGAAATAGGTTATTAAAATATATCACTTATTGATGGATTTGTCCATTTCTTCTTGTTCTCTCCTGTTTTTCTTTCATGTATTTTGAAGCTCTGTTATTAGGTGCATAAATGTTTAGGATTATGTCATTTGGATAATTTGCCCATCATTATGAAATGAACTTCCTCATATTTTGTTATAAAATAAAATTTGTCTAGTATAAATGTAGTCACTCTTAGTTACAAAAACTATTGTTAGCATCATATATCTTTTTCCATCCTTTTACTTTTTGTCTCTTTTATGGTTATATTTAAACTAAGTTTCTTATAAGCAGTATAAAGTGGGTCTTTTCTTGGTTTAATATGACAATCTGTCTTTAATTGGGGGGCTCAGATTTTTGGGTTTCCTTCCTTTTACCTTTTTTTTTTTAGGTTGGATGTGGTTGTCTTGTCACCTAGTTTTATAGTTTGAAAATAAAAGGTGGGCTATTAGTCATATTTTTTGGAATAATTGGTATAACTTAGGAAAATCCTGACCAAAACAGGTGATACATTCACCCTATTTATAACTTTCTTTTTATATATTTCTTCATGTACCTATTTAAGCAGACCATTTGAGTTAACTTGAGATCTGAGGAGGCAGGCCTGGTCACCATACACTCAGCACTTCATGTCTCCTGTATCAATAATAGATTAAATGGAAAAATCTAGAGAGCAAAATTATTATGTACCTCACCTTTAACACTACATGGTTATGAAGAGTCACTAATGATATATATAAAGATATGATGGAATTTTGTTTATTCCACATTAATCAGTGAGGTTATCGAATTTTGAAACTCTTAAAGATATGTATCAATTTAAAAAATAAGTCAAACCAATCTTTTTTGTATTATATAAACAAAATATCTGATTCAATGAAACTCAAACTTTATAAGAAATTAGTTTAACAATGTATAGATATTTTGAAAGTAATTCTGTATATGAGTATAATAAACAATCATATAGATGTGTATGGAAGAAGGATAGATAAAATCAATATCTTGAACCTTGTGATATTCTCAATCATATTTCTGTGATACACCATGGCTATCTGGAGATAACAGATTATAAGTAAGTCTGGTTTTTGTTTGTTCACTTCAGTTTTATCTTGCCTTCATAAAATTGATACCATGTACATGGATTTTAGAACATTTTTTAAAGAATAATTGTTAAATCTGACAATTTCTTAGTATTTAAAATCTTTTTTACTTAAAACACTTCTTAATTCTGTTTTCATAATCCTATGTTTCAGAAATTCCTTAAAGGTTTCCTTTCTATTAGTATCAAACAGACTTCAAAGAAGATTATATTTTCATAATTATAATAACTGGGTTATTTTTACATTCATTTAAAAAAGTTTCTTTTCAAACCTTAAAAGGTGAAAATAATGATTTCTAATTATCCTTATTCTTCCTGTATGCATCATTTTCATTGGAGATTAAGTGAACAATGACAAATTACTATTAAAAAAAGACTTCATTGAAATGTGTTCCAATGATATGTGAATAACAGCTGCCAGATAGAGTGCAAAGCTTGATTATATATAGTTTACAAAGACAGATTCATAGTCACAGATACATAAGCATTAATGACAAGGAAAAAGAACTTTTGAGAAGCAATTGTCTCATAGTAAAAACAAAATTTTATCTTATTCCAGTTCTTTCAGGCACAACTTTGATAGATATAATATTGGTTAAAATATAATTATATATTCTGTTACATGGTTTTGAAATGGCTCTTTGGTCTGGGTAATGATAATGCAGGACTATTCTATCATGAGGTGTCTCATTCTCCACTTGGAAGAAAGTACCTGCACAGCTTTCTTCCATCCCTCCCTCCACCATGCCAACTTCTTATCCATCACACATCAATAGCAGTTAAATAGTTCTAGGAATGCCAAAAGATCACCTTCCATGATTATTCAAATAGACCAAGTGCCCTGTTACCCACTTTCATGTCAACATTAGTCTTTTATAGTAGTAATAACCACTATGACTACAATAACAAATACTTGATTGTTGTCTGCTTTGGGGGCTATGATATAAATAACAAGATGGTAAGAATTTTGACTTGCCAGTGAGTTTCTAGCAGCTAACAGAGCCAGGCACAGAGTAGGTCCTCAGTGACTACAAATTGATTTTATTTATTTATGATTGGAGAGAGGAAGGTATGTGTCTTTTTGTGCTCTAAAATCCTCTGAGTATATGAAAGAAGAGATGAGAAGGCACTTAAAGTTGGGAGTATTATTTAAATACTTATGGTAATTATCTTCTTGCAGCAGTTTGTTCATAATTGAATTTATTAATTGAATTCATTAATTGAATCCGATGTTTTAGTGAGGGTAATCTACTTTACTGGTCAGGACTTAGGGCACATGGATTTGAAGTTGGACATTCTTCTAGTTAATTTCAATTAAGGGGGGCTTAATTGAAGCCTATATAAAACTATATAAAATACAACTGGTTTAATACATGGTCCTGATATTCATCAATGGCATCAGTCATAAGAGTGAGGGTATCTCAGACAACTGCTTGTGGTGTGTAACTTCACTGAAAATTCAAGTTAACCAATGTTTATGGAGCATCAGAGATTACTGAGAGAGTAACTGGAATAGTATCTAGCAGAAAATCAGTACGGAGTTCATCTTCTGCAGTAAGTTATTGTCATTTTATAAGTCAAAGTTTACTGGTAGGGGATCTACTTTCCCTTTTTTATTTGAATTAAATAATGCCTAACAATTCTGCCATGCCAAAAAATAGTAATTCATGTCAATACATATAACTTATGGTAAGATACTCAGTCATGCATATGTCAGCTGCAGATTTTTGATTTACTCAATTAGTCTCTCCAAGTTTACGATCATTTGAGGATAACTTTTTTCAAATGGAGCTGAATTTATATTATGATTGACAACTTGTTTGGAAAAGTTTCTCCACAAACCATACAGTAATAAAACAGGCATTGTGGAACAAACCCCAAAAAGCAATTTTTTATTGACTTTCACAGGTATGTTTGAAATGTAGGCAATTGTTACAACTATATATTTCCTAAATTAGTCATATATGCAAATTGTTAGCAAGCCTAGAATTTTTAGCAATCTAGCTGCTCATTACCTGTTGCAGACTAGTAATACTTCATATGCTCTATTCCAGTTTGCCATTGCCACTGGTTTTATGCCACCACTGAGTACTGTTTTATAGATACTACGTTATAAAGCAAATAATTTATCAGATAATTTAAATGTAAATCAGTAGATATTAAATTATACAGACAAATTACTATACCAGTTATTGTACTAGTAACTTGATGAAATCTTTCCCACACTGAAACTCGAAAGGAAAAAGAAGGCATTTTATTAAGTTCACAAAAGGAAAACTATGTGCATTGACTCAGAAATTGGAATATCATGTAATCAACAAATGGAAAGGGGGAAAGGAAGAAAAAAAACCAAATCAACTGGACTCTCATTCTTTTTAAGGGAAGTATTTGGATCCTTTTAATGACCAAAAAATCCTTACTGAGTTAAAATGTTTTTACTAATGTACTTTTTCTCATTGCTTGTGAAAACAGCCTCAGTCTATCTTTCTGTCACAAGATTGATCAGATCGGGGAAAAAAAGTAGTCACATTACTGGGATAAATAAGATAGTCAAGCAATTTATTTAATTCAATGAACTATTATCTAATTCCATAATAAACAAGTCTGTATAAAGCTGACCTGAGTTATTGCGAGAATATTCTAGCTATTGTTTCCAATTTCTCCATTTGATCCTTGTCTCCTGAAATGTATTTATGAAACCTATATCTGATCCTGTAAACATTTAGTGCTCTTAATTATCAGGGAAGAAGTGCTCTAGCTTTAAAAAAATGTCATTAATATTTACTTAGTATTATTGTAATGTTTCTCTTTAAGGGATTTATAAAGATTTTATCAATTATTTCATATAGTCATGGGTAAATTACTCAGCAGATAAGGTCTTTTTGTGTGTGTGTGTGTGTGTGTATAGAAATACTGAGAAAATTTATTACAAAATTAGTAGATGGAAATAGAAGTATTTTGTTTGTTTTGTCTTAGTAATACCCTTCAATTTGGGATTGTATAGAGTCCTAGAATTATATGCCAAAAATCATATGGTAATCTACTACCAAATATTATTTTTAATGATCTATCATGTGACAAGTCAATTAGGTATCCTTTTAATATTTTGAAGCAAAGAAATGGAGAGAATTTCTAGTAGTTTTATTATGCAGTATTAAAGTTACTTCTCAATGGAGAATTATATCAACTGTCACCTTTGTTTGATTCAGGGATGGTTTTACTCTTTAGGGCAATGCACTCTATTATAATATAGGTGGACGCCTTTCTTTTAGAATAAAGAGAAAAGAGTAAGAAAATTATCATGAACTTTATTTAGTTTCTTTCTCTGATCAGTTTTAGGAAAGAGTATATAGGGCTTTTATTATTTTGTTGTGTGCCCTTGGAAAGTCTTTATGTAATCCAGGGGGTACCTAGTGTGAAGACCAATGGTCTGGACTACACCATCAAGTCTTGGCTCCCTGACCTGGTATAGATCCCTTCTAATTTCAGCATAATCCACCTTCCTTGACTTTTCCTCTAGCATAGCCTGCCTCTGGTGCCCAGGAAGGGGATCTCTCTGATTTATGTGCTCATACTTCCCATCTTATTTCCAGTCTCTGTGCCTTTGCAAATATGGTTTCCATCTTCAATTAAGGAAACTGCTTGTTTTTCAAGATCCTGCTTATGTTCTATCTCCATAATGAAAACCCCCCTGACTTTAGGAAGCAGAACTACTTCCACATGTATTGCTTATGCTGATCTAAGAACATCTCTCAAGTTGCATTGATATTATATATTAAACTTTTTATTAAACTGTCTTATTCTAGAGATTCTGGGCTATGCCTTATTTATTATTTATATCCCCATTGTCTAGGTTGGGGTTATTCAATAAATATTTGATGAATGAATACATTTGACTAAGGTAAACACATTAAGAATATGCATTAGAAACACAATATATATTCTATTGCTATATAAATTGTATTTTATAAACTGTCAGTATTTCATTTTATAACTCTATTTCTTCTTTGTTATTTTCCATAATTTCTCTGCCATTATACAAATAAATTATGTTTCATATAGTTAAAGGACTATAATTTAAAATACTTACCATATATCATAGCATTTAACCTGGACCATCATAGTATTTTCTTGATGCATGTGGACTCTTACTGTTTGAATTTATAAATTACAGTGGAAAAATCCAAATTTATAAATGGGCATTGTTCTAAAAGTTCATTATTAAGTTAGTTGTTTTGACTTTAGAATTTATATTCCCAAAGAAGCAAGGCTATAAATGGTGCTTAAATTCTAAGAGTCAAGAAAAACCTGTTTAACAGATAATAACCTGAAATATGGTATAATGGTACTTTTCCAGGTTTATTTAAAGTAAAATCATAACACTGGATGGAAGACAAATGTATTTCTAGAAATACATTTCTAGGGCTATTGAAACTCACATGCGTTGGGAATGGGCTAAAGAAAAGAAGAAGAAAACTGATTTACTTCTTGGCATTGGAGCCAGTGTGGCCTATGGAGCAGTGGAATCACCGCCATTAGAAAGGCAGAATCTCAGGGTCACTCCAGGCCTACTGAATCAGAATCCAGATTTTAACAAGATGTCCAGATGATTCATATGTATACTGGGATGCCTTGGAGATCACGGTGGCTTTTTTTTTCTTTTTATATCTGCATTAGAAAAGGAATATCTCTACTGTCTAACATCTACAGAAGAGGAAGAACTACTTGAAATCACTAATTTCTGGAAATTATTAATTCAAGGCAAAAGAATATTTTTTCCTTTAGGGTCAATGAAAGAATATGGTCTAGATCTCTATTGGATTATATGGTTCTTTGGTAAGAAGGAGAATAAGTGTTTGAGATAATTCAAAACTTGTTGGAATAAACATGTTTCCAAATTAGTGACATTCTTTGTGTTATATGTATGTATATATACACTATTGTGATTAATCCAGAATAGAATATGAATAGAAATATAAAAATAAATAAGGCATAGCAAAATAAATATTTCCAAATAGCTAAATAATATGAATTGAATATATATCAGAATCCTTAAAATTATGAATAAGTAAATGGAATCCTGAAACTCAATAATTACATTAGGTTGTTTTTGACAATAAGTAAAACTGTATTAGAGGCATAGAAATGAGGTATATTTGTTTTATATCAAATTAGAACAATACCTTTATGAAAAAAGATTCCTTTATGTCTCTTTCACTGTTTTCTGGATGATCATTTAAAAAATATTTTAATATATCCTACTTGAACCAAGTTTGGTTAGTAAATGGCATCTATAATTTAGGTTTTTAATCTAGCCTTCTTCCCTGTGCCTAACTATTATTAGCATTAGCTGACATGATAGATAATGCAGTACTGGAGAATATCTTCTCTGAATTTTATGAATGTTTATTATGTAGTAACTATTGGTAAACATAGTCATGTTTACTGTAGTGTTTATATTTAGTTTTCATTGAATAAGTTTTCATGTGTTTTATTTATTTATCTATTTATTTTGAGAGAGAGAAAAAGAGTGAATGGGTAGGGGCAGAGAGAGAGAATCCCAAGCAGGCTCTGCACTATCAGTGCAGAGCACAATACAGAGCTTGAACCCACAAACCATGAGATCATGACCTGAAGCAAAATCAAGAGTAGGACACTCAACAACTGAGCTACCCAGGCCCCTCCAATGTGTTATCTTTGAATATATATACATGTATATATATACAAAGTGTATCATCAAATATGTCTTTGTGACATTGAAACTTGCTTAAAACACTGCTTTTTGATTTTTTAGATGAGAAATGTATTTTTATAATATAAGAAATTGTAAGAATAATAAATAGTAATAAGGTATTAACATTATTATTTCTTTCTAGGTAATTTTTTAAATATATAGCCAAACAATGAAAAATATTTGGTTAATGAAAGAAAGTAAAATTAAGTTTCTTTTTAATTCTGGGAGATATCGTGGTGTGGAAATAGCGCTGTATTAGGGATAAAGAAACAATCTTGAAGAGCACCTGGGTGGCTCAGTTGGTTGAGCATCTGACTTCCGCTCAGGTCATGGTCTTACAGTTCATCAGTTCGAACCTCGCGTCCAGCTCTGTGCTGACAGCTAGCTCAGACCCTGGAGCCTGTTTCGGATTCTCCCTCTCTCTCTGAAACTCCCCATGCTCACACTGTTTCTCTCTCTCTCAGAAATAAAATATTTTTTAAAATTTAAAAAAAAGAAACAGTCTTGATTCTTCTTGTGTACTTGTTAACTTTGTGGCTTTAAAACAGTATTTACTATCTCCTGGCTTGAAAGCAAATTTTGAACTAATATCCTTCCTTAAAAACATTTCTAGTTTTAGATCCATAATTAAGGAATAGCATTTTAAAGTTCCCATAGTCCTATATATATATGTGTGTGTATATAAATATATATATTTATATTATATTTATATATAAATATATATATTTATATTATATTTATATATAAATATAATATATTATATATAATATTATATATTATATTTATATATATAATAAAATTATATATATAATTTTATTATTTTATTATTTGTTTTTGCTAGTATAAACAGTG